>NC_091982.1:13380374-13485374 GCF_044704955.1 Pristiophorus japonicus
TTCTGGCTTCTGTGGTCATGCCTGCGGTCGCGCTGCTGGCTGAGCTGCAAAACATAAATGAGGTTATTAGAGGAGAAGTGCGTGCTCGGGTCACAAGGTGATTCCAGCACTACACACAGCACATGCACAACAAAAGCACCACCGCTATCAAGATCATCGCAGACATCACATTTCATGACCATCAACACATGGTGCATTGCAATGATTTTCATTAGGCCAGCATTATTTCTCGGACAATTTTAGAAATCATCTATCACATATGATTCTTCGGATATGAGTGGGTGTGGCATCTATTGACTTTACATCACGCAATGGTATAAGCTTTACTCACGTGGCATCACTTCAGGGCCTTATTGAAAGCCCTTACTTGACAATCCCCCCAAGACCATTCACAACCTTTACGGAGGAGAATGTGTAACGGCTCCAACAATGTGCTTAAGTTCGGCAGGAAGTTCCCAAAATAGTTCAAGAGTCCCAGGAATGATCGCAACTCCGACGTGTTGCCGGGCCTGGGCGCCCGGCAAATCGCCTCAGTTTTTGATTCAATGGGCCGGTTCCCGCCTGCGGCAACCCTCCTGCCCAGGAACTCAACCTCTGGGGCCAAAAACACGCACTTGGCCTTTTTCAGCTACAGGCCTACCCATTCCAATCGGCGTAGCACCTCCTCCAGGTTGCGGCCCGTTATAAGGATGTCGTCTTGGAACACGATCATTCCAGGGATGGACTTGAGCAAGCTTTCCATGTTTCGCTGAAAGATAGCCACTGCCGATCGAATGCCAAACGGACACCTATTGTAAACAAATAATCCTTTGTTTGTCGTGATGGTGGTCAGAAACTTGGATTCTTCAGCCAGTTCCTGAGTCATGTAGGCCGAAGTGAGGTCTAGCTTCGTGAACAGCTTACCACCTGCCAGCGTGGCAAAAAGGTCCTCCGCTCTCGGGAGCGGGTATTGGTCTTGCAGCGACACTCGGTTGATGGTGGCTTTGTAGTCGCCACAAATCCTGACCGAGCCATCTGCTTTAAGGATGGGAACAATGGGACTTGCCCAGTCGCTGAATTCAACGGGCGAAATTATGCCCTCTCTGAGCTGCCTGTCCAGTTCACTTTCAATTTTTTCACGCATCACGTACGGCACCGCTCTGGCTTTGTGGTGCACTGGTTTGGCGTCTGGAGTGATGTGTATCACTACTTTGGTGCCCTTGAACGTTCCGACACCGGGTTGAAAGAGTGACTCGAATTTTTGCAATACCTGCGAGCATGGACTTCGCTCCACGGATGAAATGGCATGCACATCCCCCCATTTCCAATTCATCTCAGCTAGCCAACTCCTCCCCAAGAGCACGGGGCCATTTCCCGGAACAATCCAGAGTGGCAGCCGGTTCTGTGATCCATTATGCGTTACCACCAAGTTTGCACTGCCCAGCACTGGGATGATCTCTTTGGTGTGCGTACATAGCTGCGTCTCAATGCGTTCCAATTTGGGCCTGCTAGCTCTGTGTGGCCATAGTCTCTCAAATTGTTGGGCACTCATGAGGGACTGGCTAGCTCCGGTATCCAGCTCCATGTGCACCGGGATGCCATTCAGTAAGACTTTCATCATCATGGGTGGCATTTTGGTGTATGAGCTGTGGACGTCGGCCACATGAACTCTCTGAATTTCAGCATCCATGGTTGTTCCCCAGGCCTCATCCTGCATTTCAGACCCCTTGTCTGGTTCCTGTATCTCACAGACTAGCCTCGCTACTGCCTTTTTGCACATCCTGTCCAGGTGTCCCTTGACATTACAAATCCTACAGGTGTAAAGTTGGAACCTGCAGATTTTTGTAGTGTGTCTGCTCCCACATCTCCAACATGAGATGAGATTGCTGTTAACAAAAGGACTATTCCCAGGCATTCCTCTCTGATGGCCCTTTTGGCTGTTTCTAAGCCTTCTGATGGGGGGTGTTAATTGTCCCATCACAGGATGTATTGTTCCTCATGATGGTGTGAATTGCCGATCCCCTTTCCATTGTCCCTGTTGCCAGGAGCTTGTTGCTGCCTGGCTGGTGTCGAATTGCCCTTGCCTGCCTGCCTGAATGGTGTCGAATTGCCCTTGCATGCCTGTGGAGTTCTGTGTCATTTTTATAACATGGATTCCCTGGTTCAACGCAACTTTAAAACCAGGGCTGTGTGCGTAGATTAGCTTGGTCTCCTCTTCCCTCGCCTTAAAGATCTGAGCTATCAACGCTACCCCTTCTAAAGTCAAATCCTTAGTCTTTATGAACTTCCTGAAAATGCCGGCATGATTAATGCCCTCGATGAAAAAGTCCCTTAACATCTCCCCCCTGCAGGCATCGGAGAACTTAGAGACTGGCCAAACGCCGCAGTTCTGCCACGAAGTCCGAGATGTTTTGACCCTCTCGACGCCGGTGAGAGTAGAACCGGTGCCGGGCCATGTGTACGCTACTTACCGGCTTGAGATGCTCAATGATCAGCTGGCTGAGCTCTTCAAAGGACATGTCCGCTGACTTTTGGGGTGCGAGCAGGTCTTTCATCAGCACATACGTCTGTGGACCACAGCTGGTCTTCCGCTTGTCAGCCGCTGCCTCTTCCAGCCAGTCCTTTGTGACGAAGCTCTGCTGGAGTCTTTCCACAAAGTCATCTCAGTCCTCACCCACACAGTAGCGTTCCTCTGTGCCACCGGTGGCCATCCTCGTGGTTCGGTGATTTTCGATTCTCGTCGCCAGATGTAGTGTCTCTGCATCTTATTACAAACTCATATGAGGCATGGATATATCAGACATGGTCACTCTGTGACCTTCACTTTATTTCCAGGACTGAAGAGTGTTGATCCTGGGTGGGACCTCCCCTTCTATACCTGGAAGCCCAGGTGAGGAACTCACTCCCTGTGGTCAGGGTGTGCATTACAAGGGTACAGGTACAGTATGCATGAGTTACAGTTACATACTTATAGTCATTCCAAGATGGTGAAATACAAGCTTGGGCCTCAGCTGTTCATAATATACATCAATGATTTGGATGAGGGATCAAATGTAATATATGCAAGTTTGCTGGACGGTAATGCAAGTTGTGGGGAGAATGCAAAGAGGCTTCAAGGGAATATAGACAGACTAAATGAATGGGCAAGAACGTAGCAACTGGAATATGATATGGAGAAATGTGAAGTTATCAACTTTGGTAGGAAAAATTGAAAAGCAGAGTGTTGTTTAAATGGTGAGAGATTGGCAAAAGTTGGTGTTTGGAGGAACCTGGGTGTCATTGTACATGAATCACTGAAAGTTAACATGCAGGTATAGCAAGCAATTAAGAAAGCAAATGGTATGTTGGCCTTTATTACAAGAGGATTAGCGTATGAATAAAGATGTCTTACTGCAATTATATAGGGCCCTGGTGAGACCACACCTGGAGTATTGTGTACAGTTTTGGTCTCCTTACCTAAGGAAGGATATACTTGCCATAGAGGAAGTGCAATGAAGGTTCACCAGACTGATTCCTGGGATGGGGGGATTGTCCTATGAGGAGAGATTGAGTAGACTAGGCCTATATTCTCTAGAGTTTAGAAGAATGAGAGATGAACTCATTGAAACATATAAAATTCTTACAGGGCTTGACAGGGTAAATGCAGGCAGGATGTTTCCTCTGGCTGCGGAGTCTAGAACCAGGGGTCACAGCCTCAGAATAAGTGGTCAGCCATTTAGGACTGAGCTGAGAAGACATTTCTTCACTCAGAGGGTGGTGAATCTTTGGAATTCTCTACCTCAAAGGGCTGTGGAAGCTTAGTTGTTGCATATTTTCAAGGCGGTGATCGATAGATTTTTGGATATTAAGGGAATCAAGGGTTATGGGGATAATGCAGGAAAGTTGTATTAATGTCGAAAATCAGCCATGATCCTATTGAGTGGCAGAGCAAGCTCGAGTGACTGAATGGCCTAGTCCTGCTCCTATTTCTTATGTTCTTATGTAAATGGTATGTTAGCCTTTATTGCAAGGATGTTGGCCTATAAGACTAAGGAAGTCTTGCTGTAGTTATATAGGGCTTTGGTGAGACCACACCTGGAGTACTGTAGGAAGGATAAACTTGCCTTAGAGGTAGTGCAACAAAGGTTCACTAGATTGATTCCTGATATGAGAGGGTTGTCCTATGAGGAGAGATTGAGCAGAATGGGCCTACATTTTCTCTGGAAGATAGAAGAATGAGAAATTATTTCATTGAAATGTACAACATTCTTAGTGGGCTCCACAGTGTAGATGCTGAGAGGTTGTTTCCCCTGGCTGGAGTATTTAGAACTAGAGATAAGGGTCGGCCATTTAGGACTGAGATGAGGAGAAACCTCTTTACTCAGAAGGTTGTGAATCCTTCGAATTCTCTACACCCAGAGGGTTGTGGATGTTCAGTTGATGAATATATTCAAGACTGAGATCAACAGATTTTTGGGCACTAAAGGTATCAAGGGGTATGGGGATCGGAAGGGAAAGTGGAATTGATGTAGAAGTTCAGCCATGATCTTATTAAATGGTTAAGCAGGCTCCAGTGGCCGTATGACCTACTCCTGCTCCTATTTCTTACGTTCTTACAATGCCAAATTCCATACTGGAAATAACAAATGCATGGCCCAGCAATAATGATTAGAGTTGTATGGGATAATCCCATGGCGGAATGTAAAAAAAATTATAAAATGGGAAACCCAACGTGAACTTCGGTTTTAACGGAGGCGGGTTGGGGAGCAATATGTTAATAACGCTGCGTGCCTAAGATTTTATCGATGTTTCAGGTTTAATGCAAGTCGCCCAGATTTCCAAGGACTCTGGAACACCAGCAGTTGAAGGGAGGAGAGGACAGTTGGTTCCATCAGGTAAGTGCCTTTCCAGCACTGCATGTGGGCCAGGAGTGCTTCCCATCTCCCCCCCCCCCCCCCGGCCCCCCGCCACCCCCCACCCCCCAAGCATTTCCCTGCGATCGTACTACCACCCACCCCACCTCCCCACAACCCCCGCGAACTCTCCGGCCCCTCCCGATCTCTCCGGGTGCCTCCTGATCCCGACCACATCCCACGATTTTAATAGCCCCCAGCCCCCCCCCCCCACTGATGTCCACAGCGACCCACGATCTCTCTGGGGCTCCCTCCACCCTGATGTCCACCCCGACCACGATCTTTCCCACTCCTTCTGATCTGCTCCCCTGCTGCGGCCTGGTACCAAAGGCCTGCCTGCCCAACAGCCAGCCAGCCTCTCAATCTGGCTGGCCAAGGCCAGGAAATTAAGTCCAAAAATGGTAATCAGGTCCTGCGGTTTCCCGGCCACTAAATCCCACCTCTCTGTAAATATTGGGGCCAGAGGCTTGGTTTGCTGGAATGGATGCAGTTACAGTGGCAGCATTTCTAATGGGAGCTATATCATCACTTTAAATTTTTGTTTTTAGTTTTTCAGACTGTCACGCCCGTGTTCTATCTCGGAATGGTGACAATTCTTTATTTCATTCCTCTTGCAATTGAACCTCCTTGTATTATTGAAAGTAAAAATCTGGGGCCGAGACCAGCTTTGATGGGGCACCGTGGAGCACCCATGGTAAGTATTTGTCATCTGGTGCGGTACATATAATTAGCATATATGATTAACAATCCCGCCAGCTTTGGGTGGGCAGCTTAGCCACCTGTTCAGAAGTGTTCATTAAAATCAAAAACAGCGAGATCGAGACGGCTTTCTGGCAGGTAAGTAATCCAGGGCATTTTCACCTCGACCTGTCCGACTTCTGCTGGCCAGATAAAGTTAACATCCTCTCCATTGTTTGTGCACTATTTGGGCTTGCTGGACAAAGAAAGTTAAGGGAACTTCTTGCAGTCTACCTTGTTAAAGTCATCTTTGATGTGGGAAATCAAAATATTCACTGATGCATTAAAAGGTTATATAGAGAAAGCTTTAGCTTCCACCAGCCTCGTGCTGTATCTGATCTGCGAGTGATTAATGGGGTAGTGTAGAGGGAATTTCACTCTACGCCTCACTTGTGCTGTATTTGACCGAGAGTGCTTGATGGGATAGCACAGAGATAATTTAATTCTCCATCTAGTCAGTGCTATATGTGGCCTGAGAGATTTTAATGAGACAGTGTAGGAAGAGCTTTAATTGAATAGTGTAGACTGAGCTTTATTCTGCATCAAACCCATGCTGCACCTGATTAATGGGGCAGTGTAGAAGCAAACATATTCTTCATCTAACCCATATTAGGCTGTAGATAGGGCTTTAAACTAAAAAATGGGGGGAGGGATCAGGTGAGGGGAAATGTAGATATCTAAAGAGAAAGGTCAATGCAAGAGAGCAGTGTAGCAATTTGGGTAAAAATAAGCCGAATGTGACAGGAAGGCACAGAGAGTTTAATGGTAGCAGTGCAGGACAGAATAAGGTCAAAGCAGGGAATAATGGTAAAAAACTGAAATTAAAGGCTCTTTATCTGAAAGCACAGAGCATTCGTAACAAGATAGACAAACTTATGGCACAAATGGAGATAAATGGGTTTGATCTAATAGCCATTACAGAGAATTGGTTGCAAGGTGACCACAATTAGGAACTAAGGGCCCAAGTTTCCACATGATTTGCGCCTGATTTTTAGGAGCAACTGGTGGAGAACGGACTATCTTAGAAATCGCAATTCTCCACATTTTTTTTTCTGCAGTTCTAGTCAGGTAGAACAGAATTTTTTCTTCAAAAGGGGGCGTGTTCGGCCACTGACGCCTGATTTCAAAGTTTCCACAGTGAAAACGTACTCCAAACTAACTTAGAATGGAGCAAGTGAAGATTTTTGTAGAACTGTAAAAACCTTGTCTACACATTAAAAAATCAGGCGCAGGTTACAAATTAGGCGTCCAGAACGAGGTGGGGGGGGGAGGGAAGTCATTAAATTCTATAATAGATCCTTATTTATACTTATACAAATATTATACAAATAAATCCAACCTGAATAAACATTTATAAGCAAAGAAAAGATTAAATAAACCATCTTCCTACCTGTGTGAAAGTGCTTCAGCCAGGGAGAATGCTGCAGGCGTTTGTTCCCGCGGGGGGGGAGGAGAAAACCGTTCGATCCCGCGGGGGGGGGGGGGGAGGAGAAAGCCATTCGTTCCCGCGGGGGGGGGGGGGGGAGGAGAAAGCCATTCGTTCCCGCGGGGGGGGGGGGGGAGGAGAAAGCCATTCGTTCCCGCGGGGGGGGGGGGGGAGGAGAAAGCCGTTCATTCCCGCGGGGGGGGGGGGGGGAGGAGAAAGCCATTCGTTCCCGCGGGGAGGGGAGGAGAAAGCCATTCGTTCCCGCGGGGAGGGAGGAGAAAGCCGTTCATTCCCGCGGGGGGAGGGGGGGGGAGGAGAAAGCCATTCGTTCCCGCGGGGAGGGAGGAGAAAGCCGTTCATTCCCTCGGGGGGGGGAGGAGAAAGCCGTTCGTTCCCGCGGGGGGAGGGGGGGGGAGGAGAAAGCCGTTTGTTCCCGCGGGGGGGGGAGGAGAAAGCCATTCGTTCCCTCGGGGGGGGGGAGGAGAAAGCCGTTCGTTCCCGCGGGGGGGGGGAGGAGAAAGCCGTTCGTTCCCGCGGGGGGAGGGGGGGGGAGGAGAAAGCCGTTCGTTCCCGCGGGGGGAGGGGGGGGGAGGAGAAAGCCATTCGTTCCCGCGGGGGGGGGAGGAGAAAGCCATTCGTTCCCGCGGGGGGGGGGAGGAGAAAGCCGTTCCCGACGGCGGGCGGGGAGGGGGAGGGAAACGGCTGCCTCAACTTTCTGAGGCTTCCTGCAGCCTTCTCAGTGCTGATGTGCTGAGGGCAATGTGCTTTTATTAAAAAATGTTCAAAAATTAAACAGCTACAAAGAACTACAAAAATGGCCGAGTGCCAATGTTTCCTTCACACTGCGCGTGCGCGAACGCTCCAATGCACACGCGCAGCATTGCCGGCAGGAAAAAAACTAATTTAAATGGTACCCGCCCCCTCCCACGTATAAAATCGGCGCGAGTGTAGGCTCCGCCCCCCTGGGCGCCGCGCCAAACAGACAAGGAGCTGCAGGGCGCTCCAGAATCGCGCGTTTTTTTTCCAGCGCCGTTTTAGACGCGAAAAACGGGCACCCAGCTCGGAGGGGCACCCGTTTTTTATCGTGTGGTAACTTGGGCCCTAAATGTTTCAGGATACTTGACATTTCGAAAGGACAGAGAGAAAGGTAAGGGTGGGGGGCGGTAGCCTTGATAATAAAGGATGACATAAGGACAGTAGAGAGAAAGGATCTCGGCTCAGATGATCAGGAAGTAGAATCACTATGGCTGGAGATAAGGAATAACAAGGGGCAGAAAAAAATGGTGGGAGTAGTATATAGGCCCCCTAACAGTAGTTATACCATTGGACAGAATATTAATCAAGAAATAGTAGGAGCATATAACAAAGGTAATGCAATAATCATGAGGGTCTTTAATTTTCATATAGACTAAGACAAATCAAATTGCTAAAGGTCGTCTGGAGGACGAGTTCAATTAATGCATTCGCGACAGTTTCCTCGAATAATACATCATGGAACCAACCAATCTTGTATTGTGCAATGAGACAGGGTTAATTAGCAATCTCAAAGTAAAGGATCTTCTGGGAGAGAATGATCATAATACGATAGAATTGCACGTTACATTTGAGAGTGACTTGCCTAAGTCCGAAACTAGAGTCTTAAACTTAAATAAAGCCACTTACATACGTATGAAGGGCAAGTTGGCTAAGGTAGATTGGAAAGATAGATTAAAAGGTATGACAGTACATAAGCAGTGGCTAGCATTTAAAGAAATAGTTCATAATTCTCAACAAAAATACATTCAATTGAGAAACAAAAGCTACACAGGAAAAGTGATCCATCCATTGCTAACTAAAGAAGTTAAGGATAGCATTAGATTGAAAGCTTATAATGTTGCGAAGAATAGTAGTAACATAGAAACATAGAAACATAGAAAATAGGTGCAGGAGCAGGCCATTCAGCCCTTCTAGCCTGCACCGCCATTCAATGAGTTCATGGCTGAACATGAAACTTCAGTACCCCCTTCCTGCTTTCTCGCCATAACCCTTGATCCCCCGAGTAGTAAGGACTTCATCTAACTCCCTTTTGAATATATTTAGTGAATTGGCCTCAACTACTTTCTGTGGTAGAGAATTCCACAGGTTCACCACTCTCTGGGTGAAGAAGTTTCTCCTCATCTCGGTCCTAAATGGCTTACCCCTTATCCTCAGACTGTGACCCCTGGTTCTGGACTTCCCCAACATTGGGAACATTCTTTCTGCATCTAACCTGTCTAAACCCGTCAGAATTTTAAACGTTTCTATGAGGTCCCCTCTCATTCTTCTGAACTCCAGTGAATACAAGCCCAGTTGATCCAATCTTTCTTGATAGGTCAGTCCCGCCATCCCGGGAATCAGTCTGGTGAATCTTCGCTGCACTCCCTCAATAGCAAGAATGTCCTTCCTCAAGTTAGGAGACCAAAACTGTACACAATACTCCAGGTGTGGCCTCACCAAGGCCCTGTACAACTGTAGCAACACCTCCCTGTCCCTGTACTCAAATCCCCTTGCTATGAAGGCCAACATGCCATTTGCTTTCTTAACCGCCTGCTGTACCTGCATGCTAACCTTCAATGACTGATGTACCATGACACCCAGGTCTCGTTGCACCTTCCCTTTTCCTAATCTGTCACCATTTAGATAATAGTCTGTCTCTCTGTTTTTACCACCAAAGTGGATAACCTCACATTTATCCACATTATACTTCATCTGCCATGCATTTGCCCACTCACCTAACCTATCCAACTCACTCTGCAGCCTAATAGCATCCTCCTCGCAGCTCACACTGCCACCCAACTTAGTATCATCCGCAAATTTGGAGATACTGCATTTAATCCCCTCGTCTAAATCATTAATGTACAATGTAAACAGCTGGGGCCCCAGCACAGAACCTTGCGGCACTCCACTAGTCACTGCCTGCCATTCTGAAAAGTACCCGTTTACTCCTACTCTTTGCTTCCTGTCTGACAACCAGTTCTCAATCCACGTCAGCACACTACCCCCAATTCCATGTGCTTTAACTTTGCACATTAATCTCTTGTGTGGGACCTTGTCGAAAGCCTTCTGAAAGTCCAAATATACCACATCAACTGGTTCTCCTTTGTCCACTTTACTGGAAACATCCTCAAAAAATTCCAGAAGATTTGTCAAGCATGATTTCCCTTTCACAAATCCATGCTGACTTGGACCTATCATGTCACCATTTTCCAGATGCACTGCTATGACATCCTTAATAATTGATTCCATCATTTTACCCACTACTGAGGTCAGGCTGACCGGTCTATAATTCCCTGTTTTCTCTCTCCCTCCTTTTTTAAAAAGTGGGGTTACATTGGCTACCCTCCACTCGATAGGAACTGATCCAGAGTCAATGGAATGTTGGAAAATGACTGTCAATGCATCCGCTATTTCCAAGGCCACCTCCTTAAGTACTCTAGGATGCAGTCCATCAGGCCCTGGGGATTTATCGGCCTTCAATCCCATCAATTTCCCCAACACAATTTCCCGACTAATAAAGATTTCCCTCAGTTCCCCCTCCTTACTAGACCCTCTGACCCCTTTTATATCCGGAAGGTTGTTTGTATCCTCCTTAGTGAATACCGAACTAAAGTACTTGTTCAATTGGTCTGCCATTTCTTTGTTCCCCGTTATGACTTCCCCTGTTTCTGACTGCAGGGGACCTACATTTGTCTTCACCAACCTTTTTCTTTTTACATACCTATAGAAACTTTTGCAATCCGCCTTAATGTTCCCTGCAAGCTTCTTCTCGTACTCCATTTTCCCTGTCCTAATCAAACCCTTTGTCCTCCTCTGCTGAGTTCTAAATTTCTCCCAGTCCCCAGGTTCGCTGCTATTTCTGGCCAATTTGTATGCCACTTCCTTGGCTTTAATACTATCCCTGATTTCCCTAGATAGCCACGGTTGAGCCACCTTCCCCTTTTTATTTTTACGATAGACAGGAATGTACAATTGTTGTAATTCATCCATGCGGTCTCTAAATGTCTGCCATTGCCCATCAACAGTCAACCCCCTAAGTATCATTGGCCAATCTATCCTAGCCAATTCACGCCTCATACCTTCAAAGTTACCCTTCTTTAAGTTCTGGACCATGGTCTCTGAATTTACTGTTTCATTCTCCATCCTAATGCAGAATTCCACCATATTATGGTCACTCTTCCCCAAGGGGCCTCGCACAATGAGATTGCTAATTAATCCTCTCTCATTACACAACACCCAGTCTAAGATGGCCTCCCCCCTAGTTGGTTCCTCAACATATTGGTCTAGAAAACCATCCCTTATGCACTCCAGGAAATCCTCCTCCACCGTATTGCTTCCAGTTTGGCTAGCCCAATCTATGTGCATATTAAAGTCACCCATTATAACTGCTACACCTTTATTGCATGCACCCCTAATTTCCTGTTTGATGCCCTCCCCAACATCCCTATTACTGTTTGGAGGTCTGTACACAACTCCTACTAACGTTTTTTGCCCTTTGGTGTTCTGCAGCTCTACCCATATAGATTCCACATCATCCAAGCTAATGTCTTTCCTAACTATTGCATTAATCTCCTCTTTAACCAGCAATGCTACCCCACCTCCTTTTCCTTTTAAGCCTGAAGACTGGGAGAGTTTCAGAAACCAGCAAAAGATAACCAAAAAATTGATGAAAAGGGAAAAAATAGGCTATGAGAGAAAACTAGCAAGAAATATAAAAGCAGATTGTAAGAGCTTTTACAAATATGTAAAAAGGAAGAGCGTTGCATAAGTAAACATTGGTCCCTTAGAGGCTGAGGCAGGAGAAATTTTGATAGGGAATAAGGAAATGGCAGAAACATTAAACAAATATTTTGTATCTGTCTTCACAATAGAAGATGCAAAAAGCATACCTAAAATGGTGTGGAGCCAAGGGTCTAATGAGGGTGAAGAACTTAATGTAATTAATATAAGTAGAGAAAAAGTACTAGAGAAACTAATGGGACTACAAGCCAACAAATCCCCTGGACCTGACGTCCTATATCCTAGGGTTCTAAAAGAGGTGGCTGAGGAGATAGTGCATGCATTGGTTTCGATCTTTCAAAATTCCCTAGATTCTAGAACGGTCCCAGCAGATTCCATTGTTATGGAAGTGGTTTCAGGGCATTTAAAAAATCATAACATGATTAGGCAGAGTCAACATGGTTTTATGAAAAGAAAATCATGTTTGACAAATTTATTTGAGTGTTTTAAGGATGCAACTAGCAGGGTAGATAAAAGGGAACTAGTGGATGTAGTATATTTGGAATTCCAAAAGGCATTCGATAAGGTGCCACATAAAAGGTTTTACACAAGGTAAGGGATCATGTAATTGGAGGCAATGTATTAGGATGGATAGATGATTGGTTAACGGACAGAAAACAGAGAGTAGGGTAAACATGTCTTTTTCAGGTTGGCAGACTGTAACTAGTAGGGTGCTGCAAGGATCAGTCCCGGGGCCTCAGCTATTTACAATCTATATTCATGATCTAGATGAAGGGACCGAGTGTAATATATCCAAGTTTTCTGGCGATACAAAGCTAGGTGGGACAATAAGTTGTGAAAAGCACACAAGGGACTGGACTTTTGGCTTGCTGCCACCTTTGTTTGCGCCCCGGAGGGGCAGCAATGGCGGCGGTAAACTCTTCCGGGTGGGCGGTCAGCTTCTAACGCCCTACCGGGATTTTCGGTGCCGGTTTCAGTGGGGCGTGGAGCATTACCACCTGGAAGAGGAAGCCAGTGTGCAACGCCCCTGGTTGCGACACCGGCTCAATTTTTTCTTCCGCCCGATCTGCAGCGCTCCGTAGTGCGCCGTGCTGGGACCGCCTGTGAAAGCCGACAGTCCAAGCTGTGGAGGCTGCAGTGAGGTAAGTAATGTCGGCCTCAGGTAAATGTAATTATTTTTTTTTTGTGAATTATGCTGTGGTGGCATGAGTTATTTATTGGGAATGTTTTGGGTGATTTTTTTTCAGGTTTTTTTTCTTCTCCCCAGGCCTCACTTAGAGCGCTCCAAGGCCAGCTGTTTAGTTTGGGATTTTCACTTGCTCAGCCAGCCTAGCACGCGAAGAGGGAAGTGTGCAACGCCTCCCTTAGCGCTCCTCCCCACACTCAGCAGCTGAATTTTGCTGACTGATGTGCAAACTGTTCCCGGGCGTAAACTTTACCGCCCCGCCACGTTTAACGTCCCGAAATGAGCAAAGCCAAAAATCCAGCCCAAAGCGTCTGCAAAGGGATATAGATGGACTAAGTGAGTGGGCAGTTAGGTGGTAGATGGAGTATAATGTAGGAAATGTGAGGTTATTCACTTTGGTAGGAAGAATAGAAAAACAGAATATTTTTTAAATGGAGAAAAACTTTTAAATGTTGGTGTTCAGAGAGATTTGGGTGTTCTCGTGCAAGAAACACAGAAAACTAGCATGCAGGTACAGCAAGCAACAAGGAAGGCAAATGGCATGCTGTCCTTCATTGCAAGGGGGTTGGAATATAAGAGTAAGGAAGCCTTGCTACAATTGTACAGGGCCTTGGTGAGACCACACCTGGAGTATTGCGCAGTTTTGGTCTCCTTATCTGAGGAAGGATATATTTGCCTTTGGAGATGGTGCAATGAAGTTTCACTAGATTAATTCCTGGGTTGAGAGGGCTGTCTTATGATGAGAGATTGTGTAGAATGGGGATTGAAAGGGTAGATGCTGAGAGGTTGAAGTGTCTAGAACTAGGGCGCACAGTCTCAGGATAAGGGATAGGCCATTTAAGACAGAGATGAGGAAGAATTTCTTCACTCAGAGGATTGTGAATCTTTGGAATTCTCTGCCCTAGAGGCCTATGGATGCTGAGTCTCTGAATGTGTTCAAGCCTGAGATAGGTAGATTTTTGGAGTCTAGGGGAATCAAGGGAAATGGGGATCGGGCTGGAAAATGTTGAGGTGGATGATCATCCATGATCTTATTGAATGGTGGAACAGGCTTGAGGGGTCGTATGGTTGTATCTTGTTATTTTCTGACTTTTACTATATAGTCCTTGTGCAATCACTCCCCCCTCCTGCTCCTATTTCTTATGTTCTTATGTACCTGCTTTGGGAGTGTTTAATGCTGACACTGGATATGGGGCATATCGCATGGTGACTGTTATACATATTGTTTCAGTTGGCTCCAGAGAACACCTTGATGTCTTTTGAGGAGGCTGAGAAATCTGAGGTGTCTACATTTGAAACTGATGTGCAGATCAGGTATGTGATAAGCATGAATGTCTTGGAGTTATCTCAGGTTTTATCTTGTTATTTTCTGACTTTTACTACATAGTCCTTGTGCACTTACACCCCCCTCCGCCGCTCCCATCGA
Organism: Pristiophorus japonicus; assembly: GCF_044704955.1. Lineage (NCBI taxonomy): Eukaryota > Metazoa > Chordata > Chondrichthyes > Pristiophoridae > Pristiophorus > Pristiophorus japonicus. The sequence goes on from NC_091982.1 coordinate 13,394,777, forward strand.
GCAAGTTACTCAGCCTACAAAAGCAAAATACTGCTGATGATGGAAATGCTAGAAATGCTCAGCAGGTCAGGCAGCATCTGTGGAGAGAGAGATAGAGTTAATGTTTCAGGTTGGTGACCTGTAATGTATGCACCTGTGAGTATGCTCACAGGTTTGTCGAGCTGTTGTCTGCTCCTGGGCTTGGCCAAGGCGGCCATCAACCGGTCCAGGCAGCGGGCGGTCGAGTGGATCGTTCAGCCCGACTGCCTGCCTCTCTTCCATGGTTACATCCGAGTCAGAGTGTCCTTGGAGATGGAGCACGCGGTGTCCACCGGTACGCTCGCGGCCTTCCGTGAGAGGTGGGCGCCGGAGGGACTGGAGTGCATCGTTACCCCTGGCAACCAAATTTTAATTTGATTTTATATGTTTTAAAGTTTAATTTGTTTTACTTGCCGGTTTTAGTGCCCAACTCCCCTTTTATAGGGGGCACTTGTAAAATATATGGTTTTAATGCCCCAAAAAAATCACAAAAAAAACCAAAGAAAAAAAAACACAAAAAAACACAAAAAATATGAAAAAAGAAGGCAGTTAAAAGTGTCTAGAGTGTCCCCCAGATCGGGGGGGGCACTTGATCTAATGTTTATTTTGTTCCCCCCCCAAAATGTTGTAGAGCTGTTGTCTGCTCCTGGGCATGGCCAAGGTGGCCATCAACCGGTCCAGGCAGCGGGCGGTCAAGTGGATCATTCAGCCCGACTGCCTGCCTCTCTTCCATGGTTACATCCAAGTCAGAGTGTCCTTGGAGATGGAGCACGCGGTGTCCACCGGTACGCTCGCGGCCTTCCGGGAGAGGTGGGTACCGGAGGGACTGGAGTGCATCATCACCCCCGGCAACCAAATTTTAATTTGATTTAAGATTACCGTCAGAAGTTTAATTTGTTCAATGTGTCAGTTTTAGTGCCCCCCCCCCCCTTTAATCAGGGGGCACTTGATTTACAGGTGCAACTTAAAATAGTAGTAGAGCTGTTGAGGTGGGAGTGGCTTAGCCTGGCATGTGATGTTCACAAGACTCAATAAAACCCCAGCCAATTGGGAAGCAGGTGGTTGTGAGCCTGGTGGATGAACTGGTCTTCTTCAAAGCCACCCTGGTAAAGTGCGACATCAGCACTGACACCTAGGTGTCCCTGGCTGAAGACTGCCCTAGGTGGGGAAAGTGCATCCGGGAGGGTGTTGAACTCTTCGAATCTCAACGCCGCGAGCGTGAAGAGATCAGACGCAGGCAGCGGAAGGAGCGTGCGACAAATCGGTCCCACCACCCCCTCCCCCGACGAATGTCTGTCCCACCTGTGACAGGGTCTGTGACACTCGTATTGGACTGTTCAGCCACCAAAGGACTCACTTTAGGAGTGGAAGTAAGTCTTCCTCGATTCCGAGGGATTGCCTATGATGATGATGGATGAACTGATAATGTGTAGTGTGATTGTTAAACCTTTGCTAATAAACCAACTAGTTCTTAACACCAATGTGTTGCTATGAATTCTTAAGCAAAGAACCCATGAAGCAAATACAATACAGTAACCTATTGTCAGAACTGTCAGAAGTTACTTAACCTGTCATTTTCATGCTGGTGAGAGGGCAGATTCGTATGGAACACAATTGGCTTTGCAAGATGAGGTGTCATCAGTGTTGCATCCCAACTATATTGCTAGCAGATGCACTCGAGTGGTGTGGGAGGAGACCCTTATCCCTTATTTCAGTACTCTACCCTCAACCCCACCTCTTACTGTGGAAAACCCATACACCAATGTACAGTTTTTGTGTCAATGCCTGTGGGTTGAATCTGCCCATTACTGGGATCCGGGTGGAGAATATTCCGAATCCAAAATCTTGTCTATCGCATTTCAGCGGCAAGCTTTGGGCCTCACACTTGCAAATGCCTGTGTCATGTTTCCACCTGTTTAGCTCAAATTTCACATGCATGAAAGAGCAACAAATCATCAATCACAAATGACGAATAAACTTCCAGTGAAAAAGGACTAAGGACGTGTGAAAACAACCAAGCAACAATGAACAGTCAGCAAGAGCTACCAGTTAGAAAAAGGGAAAGAAACACAATTAAATTATTCAAAATATTACCAAAAAATGGTGAAAATCCTTTCAGCCATCATCACGGTTTCTCACTAAACTAAGAAACTTAATATTGGAAATAAGAGTCTAAAAAGTCCAATTTAGGAATGGCAGGGTAGATCTGCAGCAGGATATCAGTGAGGTGAGAAACAACATGGGGGGTGGGGAGCAGCTTTCTGCCAGAGGCGGGCAATTTCTTCTGACCTACCCCCATTGGCCCGGATTTAGTGGTCAGCGGCGAAGGAACCGCACTCATGTTCATTTCACTTACAGCTGCCCAAAGACTTTTCGTGGGCTTTTGAGTGGCAACTTAGGGTTACTTGAGATCCTTTTTTAGTGTAACACCCGCTACAGGGAACTTGTGGCATGTATGAGCAGGGAAAGCATCAGCTTGTCTCTTCAACCAATCAGATTGAAGACTCCTCACTGAGACACGCAAGCCTAGAAATTGGATCAGGCCCGAAAACGGGCAAGGGCATCGTACAGCACTAGTTACCACGCCCGTTCAAAGTGGTGATGCCTACATGCATGATTTGTGTTACCTGCTGATCTCAGCACTAAACGTGATTGGCTTAGCGCTGAACAGGGGTGCCAATTTTGGATGCAGTCTATGGCCAATAAAGTTTGGCCTAGGTTCTCTCAACTACTTAAAAGGAAGCGCTTTGTTGCAGAAGCACCTCACTGTGAACAGAGCCATGACCCAACAGCCAAAGGAAAGTGTTATGTATGTAATACTTGCCACCAGAGGGCGCGACTATTGGAGTCCTAATGGTCACATGCACATACGTGCAGGGCCAGTATAAAAGGTTGGCTACCATGTTGTTTAGACACTCTGGAATTGTAATAAAGAAGACTAATGTCACATTAAGTTTAGCTCACAGTACTCAGCCTCGTGGAGTTCTTCTATGCATAACAATTGGCGACGAGTAACAGAATACAAACCTTCACGCAACCATGGCTGCCGTTGGAATATTAGAGAGATTCGTAGAGGGTGGTGATTGGGAAGCCTTCGACGAGCGTCTCGACCAGTACTTTGTGGCCAACGAGCTGGAAGGAGACACTAACGCGGTCAAGCGCAGGGCAGCTCTCTTCACTGTATGTGGGCCTAAAATAGACGGCCTCATCAAGAATCTGCTCACACCGACAAAACCAACGGAGAAGGAATATACAGAGTTGTGCACGCTGGTTCGGGACCACCTCAAGCTGAAGGAGAGTATCCTCATGGCCAGGTATTGTTTTTACACGCACCATCGCTCCAGGGGCCAGGGCGTGGCAGATTATGTCGCCGACCTGAGACGCCTCACGGGACCTTGCGATTTTGGAGCTGCGTTGGGGCAAATGCTGCGGGACTTTTTCGTGCTGGGCATCAGCCACGAGGCCATTCTTCGAAAGCTGCTGGCTGCCGAAACCCTAGCCCTGAGCAGGGCCATTGCGATCGCCCAAGCACGCATGGCCACAGACGATAACACCAAACAGATATCTTCTCAACATCGAAGCCCACCGGCAGGTACTGTGCATAAAATGACGTCGCTAGCAGGCCGAACTGCATATGGCAGGGCCTATACGTCTGCGGCTGCAAGACATGTGATGACTCAGAGTCTGCCATCGGGGGTGAATGTGAATCCATTAGCACCGTGTTGGCGCTGCAGGGGTAATCATCGGACCCATCAATGTCGAATCAAGCACTACGTGTGCAAAGGCTGTGCAACAATGGGGCACCTCCAGCGAATGTGCAAACATGCTGCGACACACCACGTGGCAGAGGATGATCGATCCGGCGCGGATCACACAGCACAGGCAACTCAACCCGAGGAGGAAGTATATGGGGTACATACCTTCACCACCAAGAGCCCTCCTATAATGCTAGAAGTCAAATTAAATGGAATTGCAGTATGCATGGAGTTGGACATGTGTGTGAGTCACTCAATAATAAGCCAGAAGGCTTTTGGGGAAACTGTGGGGCAATAAAGCACAAAGGCCCAAACTGAGCCCGATTAATGCAAAGCTGCGTACCTACACCAAAGAGCTCATACCAGTCATTGGAAGTGCAGCAGTGAAGGTATCGTATGATGGAGCTGTGCATGACCAATCATTGTGGATTGTTCCAGGCAATGGCCCAACCCTGTTCGGCAGAAGCTGGCTAGAAAAGATTAGAATGAATTGGAACGACATCAAAGCACTATCTTCAGTGAATGACGCCTCGTGTGCTCAAGTGCTGAGCAAGTTTCCCTCGCTATTCGAACCAGGCATTGGCAACTTCACAGGCGCCAAGGTACAGATCCATCTAGGCCCCGATGCATGGCCCCTCCATCACAAGGCTCGGGCGGTTCCGTACATGATGAGAGAGATCGAACTGGACAGATTCCAACACAAAAGAATCATATCGACAGTCGAGTTCAACGAGTGGGCCAATCCAATTGTTCCGGTGTTGAAAATCGATGTCACGGTCACAATCTGCGGAGCCTACAAGGTAACGATTAACCGAGTCTCACTACAGGACCAGTACCCGCTGCCCAAGGCGGATGACCTGTTCGCAACGTTAGCGGGGGGGGAAGTCGTTCACCAAGTTGGACCTAACCTTCGCCTACGTGACACAGGAGCTGGCTGAATCTTTGAAAAGACTGACGTGCATCAACACACACAAAGGACTGTTTATATACCACAGGTGCCCTTTCGGGATTCGCTCGGCTGCAGCAATTTTCCAGAGAAATCTGTTCCGCGCACCGTTGTGTTTCAAGATGACATCCTGATCACCGATCGTGACACCATCGAACACCTACACAACCTGGAAGAGGTTCTAAGTCGCCTAGTGGGACTCAGGCTGAAATGCTCCAAGTGTGTTTTCCTGGCGACAGAGGTCGAATTTTTGGGGAGAAAGATTGCAGCAGATGGCATCAGGTCCACGGACTCAAAGACAGAGGCCATCAAGAATGCACCCAGACCACAGAATGTGATGGAGCTGCGTTCGTTCCTGGGACTTCTCAACTACTTTCGTAACTTTCTACCCGGGTTGAGCACGTTGTTAGAGCCTTTGCACATGTTGCTACGTAAGGGTGATGACTGGGTTTGGGGCAAATCTCAAGACACAGCCTTTGAGAAGGCCAGGAACCTGCTATGTTCAAATAAGTTACTTGTACACTATGAGCCATGTAAACATTTACTGCTAGCTTGTGACGCCTCTTCGTACAGAGTCGGCTGTGTGTTACAGCAAGCCAATGTATCAGGCAACCTCCAACCAGTTGCATGCACATCTAGAAGTCTGTCTAAGGCTGAGAGAGTTTATAGTATGGCTGAGAAAGAGGCGTTAGCATGTGTATGTGGGGTTAAGAAAATGCACCAGTACCTATTTGGACTTCGGTTTGAGCTTGAAACTGACCACAAGCCGCTCATTTCGCTGTTTTCAGAGAACAAAAGTATAAAGACCAATGCTTCGTCCCGCATCCAAAGATGGGCACTAATATTATCCACTTATGACTATGTTATCCGCCACAGACCAGGCACTGTAAACTATGCCGGTGCTCTCAGCTGGCTACCATTACCCACCACCGGGGTTGAAATGGCGCAGCCCACAGACTTGCTACTGGTCATGGATGCTTTTGAGAGCGAGGGGTCATTCATCACAGCTCGCCAGATCAGGACCTGGACCAGCCAGGATCCTGTGCTATCATTAGTAAAGAGTTCCATCCTAAATGGGAACTGGTTGGCCGTTCCCAGGGGAATGCAAGATGAAATTAAGCCGTTTCACTGACGCAAAGATGAAATACCCATCCAGTCGGATTGTCTCTTATGGGGTAATCGCGTGGTTTTGCCAAAAAAAGCAGGGAAACGTTTATACGCGACCTACACAGCACCCACCCAGGAATTGTCATGATGAAGGCAATTGCCAGGTCGCATGTTTAGTGGCCCGGCATTGACTCGGACTTGCAGTCATGCATGCATCAGTGCAACACTTGCTCACAATTGAGCAATGCACCAAGGGAAGCTCCACTGAGTCTGTGATCATGGCCCTCCAAACTGTGGTCCAGGATCCACGTAGATTTTGCCGGCCCCTTTTTACGAAAGATGTTTTCAGTAGTTGTGGATGCTTACTCCAAATGGATTGAATGCGTAATCATGTCATCCAGCACGTCCACAGCCACCATTGAAAGCTTCCAGGCCATGATCACCACCCATGGCTTGCCCAACATCCTTGTCAGTGACAATGGACCGTGTTTCACCAGCTCGGAATTTACGAGTTTATGACCCGCAATAGCATCAAGCATGTAAGGTCTGCTCCGCTTAAGCCCGCGTCTAACGGTCAAGCGGAGCGGGCAGTCCAAACAATCAAGCAGAGCATGAAACGCGTGACGGACAGCTCCCTGCAGACCCACTTGTCTCACATTCTGCTCAGTTACTGGACGCGACCCCACTCGCTCACTGGGGTTCCCCCAGCAGAATTGTTAATGAAGAGAGCCCTCAAAACTAGGTTCTCCTTAGTCCACCCAGATCTCAATGATCACATGGAAACCCGGCGACACTGGCAGAACATGTACCACGATCGCACTGCTGTTTCACGTGACATTGAAGTTAACGATGAGTATTTGTCCTGAATTACGGTCATGGTCCCAAGTGGGTTGCTGGCACTGTTTTGGCCAAGGAAGGGAATAGGGTGTTTATAATCAAATGGCCAAATGTGCAGAAAGCATTTAGATCAGACCAAATTGCGATTTACTGACAACTAGGAACTACTTGAAGAGGACATCACCATCGACGATCCACCAACTCACACCCAACCAGCAATCGACCTCGTTGTCAATCACGAGAGCTGAACCCACCGTTCCTGACAGACCGGTGCAGTGCAGCAATGGCCCGATCAACTCACACACGCCAGGGTTTGAACTTAGACGATCAACCAGGGAACGAAGGGCTCCGGATCGCCTCAACTTGTAAATACCTTGTGTCGAAGACTTTGGAGGGGAAGTGATGTTATGTATCTAATTATGTAATACTTGCCACCAGAGGGCGCGACTGTTGGAGTCCTAATGGTCACCTGCACACACGTGCAGGGCCAGTATAAAAGGTCGGCTGCCATGTTGTTTAGGCACTCTACAGTTGTATTAAAGAAGACTAAGGTCACACTAAGTTTAGCTCACAGTCCTCAGCCTTGTGGAGTTCTTCTATGCATAACAGAAAGAGCAAGGAGATTTTCAGAAGCGGCACTGGAAGCCTTGGTCCTGGGGGTAAAAAGACACCATGAGGACCTCTATCCACCGGGGAGCAAGAGACCTTCAAGGCTGAACACCAGAAGGCAGTGGGAGCAGATAGCCCAAGCCATCACTGCGACGAGTGTTATCCCGACCAACAACCTCTAGCTATCACAATTCATACCTCACAATTATAGCTTCACTTCACTCTCACACACTTAGCACTGCTGCAAACCTCACACCCACATCTCACACCTGGCACACTGCCAGCTCTTCAACCATGGCACATCACCCAAACACATTGGCACCACACTCACTGACATACTTCCCTTTCTCTTGCAGGCAGCAGTGGCAGACAACCACTGGGAGCACCTGCAGACGGGTAGAGGGGAAGCCAGACTTCAGAGCCTCATGGAAGAAGAGGTTCTCAGCATAATTGGAAAGGTAGTCACAGAGTCTGTGGCGAGCGGGGAGGTTGAAAGCATTGCTGATGATGACAGTATGCTCACATCCCACTTCCCCTCACTCCACAATCTCTTCTCACTTACAAGCCGCTGACGGTGTATGCATTGACATCTTGCTTTCTCCCCTCCCGTCACCACAACCCGACCCTTGTGCCTTTCTCCTTTTCAGATACCCAAGAACTGCCAGCAGCCCAGCCCACTGAAGTCATGGAGGAGGACGGTGATAGAGAAGAAGACACAGCAGTAGCACTGCATCTGACACTCACAGATACTAGTTCAGAAAATGGCACTGTGCATACTTTAGAGAGTAGTATAGAGACAGGATCTGCACATGGTGAATCACCGGGTATGAGTGGGCTGCAGCCAGGAGAGGGGGAAAGGCTAGCTCAGGTGCCAGCTCCCCAGAGGGAGAGTTCGCACACGAGTTCTGTTGCAGACGACTCAGATGATGACCTTGATGGGCGGCCTTCAGAAGAAGGGAGATAGGCAAACACACAGAAATGCTTGATTCAAGCCTGCAAGAGATCCTCTTGTCAGTGTCAAGGAGCATGGATGAGTCTGGCTCCCACATTGCACGGGGCTTTGCGCGGAGCTTGGAGCCCGTGATCATCAGGATGGGCAACTCCATGAAAGGTTATGGGCTGGATTTCCGGGCAAAAACGGAGGCGGGGCAGGAAAGTTACCACCCGGGTAACGTTTGCGTTGTAGGGAGTCATTTTGCCATCTGGGTCCTGCGCCGGGCACAGCGCAAAGGGAGGCATTGTACAGGGCCGGGAGCGTTCCAAGAAAGGCCTTGGGCGGGGGGGGAAAAAAATTCACAAAAACATTCCAAAAACATTGCCCACATCACCACAACACATATCGCTACAAAAAAAAATAAAAGAATAAACACTGGAACTCACCTTTTCTGCAGTTTATCTATCTCACCGCCACCAGCAGCGCTGGACTGCTGTGTTTTCCCTGGTGGTCATCGCAGGGCGCGTTTCGGGGCGTTCGGGTCAGGTGCGAGTCAAAACTACTGTCGGTGTCGCAAGGAGAGCCGTTCCACATCCGGCGCAACTCTTCTGGTGGGGCTTCTAAGCACTGCCGCAAAACCCGACCGGAGGATTGCGACATTTCTCACCACGGGGAGGTCAAAACCCAGAGCGCAAACAACCCGAAAATCCAGCCCCTTGTGGACCCAGCCACGATGTTGCATGTGATGGGTGATGTCACAGCTTCCATTGCAGCTTCCACAGGCAGAAACGACCCAACGTCTCTGGTTCGACGTGATGCCTGGAAGATTGCTGGCACACCAGATTGATGCAGGATGAAGGCTATTGACTGCTGCCAGAATACTGGGCATTCACCACCATGATGCGCCTGGACGTGGTCACATAACAACTGCACGTTAAGTGAGTTGTGGTCTTTGTGGTTACAGAACATCTCAAAGTCAGGTGTGTGAGGTCAATGGCACCCTGCACCATGGGGAAGCCCAATATCCTGGCAAAACCACATGCACGCTCCTCCTGTTGCTCTCTGTTCAGAGAGAAGACAATGAAGTCCCTTCTTCTGGAGAACAGAGCTTCTGTGACCTCCAGCATGCAGCGATGGACGGCGTACTGGGAGATGTTGGCTATGTCCCCTGCTCCAGACTAGAAAGATCTGGTGGTGAAAATATTGAGGGCCACGGTGACCTTGAGGACCACTGGGAGAGCCATCATCACCCTGCTCAGAGGTTGCAAGTCTGGGGCAGGAGGTGTCAGAGTTCTGTGACCACCTCCTTGGTGAAGAGGAGCCTTCTAATACACTGCTCTTGGCTTAGGTGCAGGTACGATAAATGCTCCTTGAAGACCTTAGGTGGCTAAGGCCTCCTGCTTAGAGCTCTCCTACCCCTCCTCCTCCTCCCTCTGCGAGCAGCTTGTCCCCTTCTTCACTGCCTCTGCTCCCTTTCCCTGTTATACTCTAGCACAAGGGGGACGGTAAGTCATCATCATCATCATAGGCGGTCCCTCAAAACGAGGATGACTTGCTTCCACGCCAAAAAAAAAAGGATGCGTTCACAGGTGTTTCGAAAGAAGAACCCGAACTACATCCTCAAGGGTGGAAGATGCCTGTGCGTGGATTTTTTTTAACGTGTGGTGGCCGTTGCACACCAGCCACCATACGGGCTTGGCAGAGCTAGGTCTTGGTCCAGTGGCAAGGTTTACCCAAGGACGGTAAGTAGAGCCCCCATGACTGGGAGCAAGTGGCGTGAACAGAACCTTTTAATTGAGAAGCAAGATGTTCTCCACTTGCAGCAACACTCCCTGCCACCTCAGTAACTTTAAACAACTTTAGAAAGCTCCAAACAGTTAAACAAACTTATACAGAGCCAGTAGAACTGAAAAAGCAATCAGCTGAAAGTTGTTGAGGGGTCCTTTCTGCTGCTGAATGCATGGTCAGCTGGTCGTGATTAGAAGAGGGCATTAAATGGAGCGACAACATCGAAAATAGCAGATCGTGTATCAGATCAGCTTTGCACACTCATTGAAGCCATGATCTGCCTCATCTACAGTGAGCGCGGGCAATGACAGCGCTGCCGGCCTGCCCAAATGGCAGGACCCATCGGAATGGAACAGAAGCGAGGTGGCCGCCGTTTTTTCTTCCAAACTGCCCATAATGGCCTTCGCTAAAGGCTCCAATTTTGCGGTTGCAGAGTTTAAACTAGGAAGTATAAATTAGAATATTCAGTATAAAATCATGTTCAAGAAGTGAAAGCTGTTCTTCAACAGCACCTACCAAACCTGTGACCTCTACCACCTTGAAGGACAAAAGCAGCAGGCACATGTGAACACCATCACCTTCAAGTTCCCCCTCCAAGTCACACACCATCCTGACTCGGAAATATATTGCCATTCCTTCATCATCACTGGGTCAAAATTCTGGAACTCCCTCCCTAACAGCACTGTGGGAGTACCTTCACCAAAAGGACCGCAGCGGTTCAAGAAGGAGGTTGTTTAGCAATAATTAAGACTTATCACACGTTAAACATTCATTTACACCTGAATGCACAGCCCCACATTTTTCTGGCCTGTTTAATAGGTATCTTGTGGGTCTGTACCGCAACTTCACAACTTTCATGAATTTTAATGCTGAATCTAATCGGTGAGCTAATGGTGTCGCGAAGCTGGTGGAGAACCAGGGCAAATTGGGCAGCAACTTCCTGATTTCGGCCTTTAACTGTGCATGTGCGGGCGCCAGACGTTGCCGTCCAGTTTACTCCATAATAACGGTGTGCGCTGATAGCCTGATATTGCAAAATCCAGGCCACTGTGTCAAGGGACAATTTTGGAGGTGTATCTGTGGGCTTTCTTGGACTAGGCTAAGAATTCATACTAGCACCCCCCTGATAGATCCATTCGAACTTCTGCCAGCTGAGAGCAAGCGTAGGTCCTGTTCTGGGCCTAGGAAAGGCCTTAGCAGCTTGGAAGAGAACAGTCATTGAACCATCAGAGATGACTGGTCGGAAGCTAGGAAAGGCCTTAGCAGCTTAGAAGAGAACAGTCATTGAACCATCAGAGATGACTGGTCGGAAGATTTTAGAGATTTGTCCTCCTCAGTAGTATGGGGACCTCTGTTATACCACCACTGCCCTGTCTGCAGCCTTTGAGGGAGCATCACCTGCAGGGCATGGTGGTGGACAGAATCCCATTTCATCACATTTCTACTATGGAGTGAGTTGACTGAGTTGCATTTCTGTGAAAATTTTTGGGTACATGATATCTCGTTATTACTCTCACATATTTAGGCACAGATGTCAGCTAGAGGTGGTTAAACATCACTTATAATCAGCTGCAAAGAAAATTCCATCAAGGCTAGCCGCCTTCTGACATGGAATCAGAAATTTACAAGCAACTACGATTGTCCTAGATTTGATTGTTTAGGCCACAGAGAATGCTACAGTTGTGACCTTAAAGGGATTACCTTCATTGTTAAACAGACAACTGAAATGCGTCTGTAGAATACCAATGAACAACAACATAGGCGGTCTGATAATTTATTAAAGAATATCAAAAACTAGATTGACAAGACTTACATTTTGTTTTTTCCTAGTTCTGATGGAGTTCCATTTCTAATGCATGACTATACATTTGAAAGGACAACAGACGTGGCAGAGATTTTTCCGAAGCAATCTAAACATGATGCCTCAAATTTTACATGGGCGGAGATTCAGAAGCTCAATGCAGGAGAGTGGTTTCTGAAGGTGAAGACGTGACAGCTTTTTGAGTTTATTTTTCTCCTTAGCGCCAAAGCTCTGTGGTTACTAAGCTCTGAAAAGCTGCGGCCCATGTGGTAAATAGAAATCAATGAGCTCACAGGATGCAAATGATAGAATAAATAAGGGACTCCATACAGCAAGTAGGTTAGACATTAACCATGCGCCTTTAGGATCCTAAGTTTGAATCCAACTGAGAATAATAGGTTTAAAGTCTCCTCTCTCAACAGATCATTCACTAAATATAGTGAAATCCAGTTCCCAGTAGACATTGGTACACAATATAAAGCTCCCCTAACTTGGTACCATGTGGCAATCCCTCCGAGAAAGGCCGCAGGTTGGCTGGTAAGGAAATGTCAGACTGGAAAGTTGTGCTGTTCTGAGGTTAGAACTAAGACATATTGGGGAAAATTAGAGCAGCTTCACTCTGCATCTAAGCATGCTATAGTTGGGAGTACAGGATGGGGTAGTGTTGAGGGAATTTTACTTAGCATCCTATCGTGCTTGACCTAATTTTGGAGTGCTCAATACTGACAGAGCATCTGAAATGAGAAAATATTTATTTGTCAACTGTAAAGTTTCTCACTTTAATGAGCACATAAGTCACAATTAAAGAAAAAAAATGAAATGCAAGCGAAAGGTGTTTTCATTGCCCTTGGGAATGTAAATTTGATTACTGTCATATTTTCAGTTAAAAACCTCAAGGATTAAAAATTGGTTTTCTTAGTGCCTCCCGTTAGCGCCTGAGAGGGGTGCTAACAGGCTGCTAAGCTCTTACCGACCGAGCGCCATGCTGGCAGCGTCTCCCGTGACCTTCAGTGGAGGTTTACCGGCGGGGCTAAGAGTTAGCGCTGTGTATTCTAGCACCACCCATTTGGTGACGTCAATGAGTGTGCAACGTCCCCTTAACACCGTGGTCGTGAAATTGAATGCTTTCCTTACCGTAGTGCCTGGCACTAATTCCAACAGGGAAAACAGGTGTCCCGAAGAACCTGCCGGGACGATATTTCCGCGGGTGAGCAGGTGGGTGATTACAATGGAATTTATTTGTACTAATGTATCTCTCTTAGATGTTCAACAATGTTGTTAATCCTACTTGCACTTTCTTTAGGTTTTCGGGTGGCCCAACTGACCTCCCCTTTAAGCACTAGGATGCCGGTTTCCTGGCGGCAAAATTTCAGCATCACTCCCATTATAGTGCCCCGAAAATCAGGGTTAGCGCCTTCAGAGAAATGTGGAATGCTTCCCTTAGCAGCCCACTCTGCTCTTGTGGCGCTAAAAACCAATATTCCAGTTAGAGACAGTAAACATCGCCAGGTCACCACCTCAAACTGGGCTGTAACGAATTTCTAGCCCCAAAGATTCTATAACTTCCTGTGCTACTCGACTCAACAAAAAACAGAATATGCTGGTTTATGTATAGTATACAGTTACAATAACATATTTCGGAGTGTTGGCCTGATCTTGTGTGTCTCTTTTTCTGACTCCACTCCCTCATAGAAAGATCCCTACAACACAGTGAGGTCACTATCGGTAGAATCACATGCCAAAGCTGAAAATCAGAGAGTTTGTTCCCTGGCTCAACTGCTAGCTTTTGCAAGAAGAACTAACAAATCTGTAATATTTGACCTGCGACCTCCAAGAGACAAATCTCATCCATACTACAACACTTCGCATAAAGTTGTTGTGGAAACCATCCTGAATTCCTCCATTGATCACAAACTGGTAAGGAAATTGAGTCTCCTTTTCAAAGATGACAGACAACTAGAATTTAGAAAATCTGTGCATTAAGAAAAATTCAATTTCTGTAACCCTCTGTCACGGTTCTCTGTAACATCTTGGCCTGAATGGGTTTTTGTTTTAATTCATTTTATGATATTGCTATTAAGGCTAATTCAACTTACAAAGAGTTAACTCTCAGAAGTACAGCTATTTTTAACTAAACATTTACAGCCATTTGGGATGTTAATTATCAATGAAACGTCACAGAGAGCATGTCATAGCAATTTATATAAGAACATAACATAAGAACATAAGAAATAGGAACAGGAGTAGGCCATACGGCCCCTCGAGCTTGTTCCGCCATTCAATAAGATCATGGCTGATCTGATCATGGACTCAGCTCCACTTCCCTGCCCACTCCCCATAATCCCTTATCCCCTTATCGTTTAAGAAACTGTCTTTTTCTGTCTTAAATTTATTCAATGTCCCAGCTTCCACAGCTCTCTGAGGCAGTGAATTCTAGATTTACAACCCTCTGAGAGAAGAAATTTCTCCTCATCTAAATGGGTGGCCCCTTATTCTAAGATCATGCCCCCTAGTTCTAGACTCCCCCATCAATGGAAACATCCTCTCTGCATCCACCTTCAACGCCCCCATAATCTTAAACGTTTTGATAAGATCACCACTCATTCTTCTGAATTCCAATGAGTAGCGGCCCAACCTAGTTAACCTTTCTTCATAAGTCAACCCCCTCATCCCCGGAATCAACCTTGTGAACCTTCTCTGAGCTGCCTCCAAAGCGAGTATATCCTTTCATAAATATCGTGGTGATATGATGGTAGAAAAGTTCCTGGGGTGGTGTACCAGACAGGTATACACTTGCAAGTTACATTTTCTTTTCTTTATCAGTAAGTAACCTTTATCATTATTGTTGCCAAATATAACTTAATCTAGGGGTTAAGTCATGGCAAGAGAGCTCGGACATGTGTTATGCTCCTCCTGTACTATGTGGGAAGTCAGGGATGCTTCCAGTGTCCCTGACGACTACATATGCAGGAAGTGTATCCGGCTGCAGCTCCTGACAGACCGCATTACTGCATTGCGGCACTGGAGCTGCGGGTGGATTCACTCGAGAGCATGCGCGATGCTGATGATGTCGTGAATAGCACGTTTAGTGAGTTGGTCACACCACAGGTAAAGGTTAGACAGCCAGTTAGGGGATGGGCGACCAACAGCAAGAGCAGCGAAAGGAAGGTAGTGCAGGGGTCCCCTGCGGTCATCCCCCTGCAAAACAGATACACCGCTTCGGGTACTGTTGAGGGGGAGGACTCATCAGGGGAGGGCAGTAGCAGCCAAGTCCATGGCACCATGGGTGGCTCTGCTGCACAGGAGGGCAGGAAAAAAAAGTGGGAGAGCTACACTGATAGGGGATTCTATTGTAAGGGGAATATATAGATGTTGCTGCGGCCGCAACTGAGACTCCAGGATGGTATGTTGCCTCCCTGGTGCAAGGGTCAAGGATGTCTCGGAGCGGCTGCAGGACATTTTGAAGGGGGAGGGTAAACAGCCAGTTGTCGTGGTGCTTATAGGTACTAATGATATAGGTAAAAAACGGGATGAGATCCTACAAGATAAATTTAGGGAGCTTGGAACTAAATTAAAAAGTAGGACATCAAAAGTAGTAATCTCAGGATTGCTACCAGTGCCAAGTGCTAGTCAGAGTAGGAATCGCAGGATAGCTCAGATGAATGCGTGGCTTGAGGACTGGTGCAGAAGGGAGGGATTTAAATTCCTGGGACATTGGAATTGATTCTGGGGGAGGTGGGACCAGTACAAACCGGACGGTCTGCACCTCGGAAGGACTGAAACCAATGTCCTCGGGTGAGTGTTTGCTGGTGCTGTTGGGGAGGGGTTAAACTAATATTGTAGGGGGATGGGAATCTATGCAGGGAGACAGAGGGAAGTAGAATGGGGCAGAAGCAAAAGATAGAAAGAAGAAAAGTAAAAGTGGAGGGCAGAGAAACCCAAGGCAAAGAGCAAAAAGGGCCAAATTACAGCAAAATCCTAAAGGGGCAAAGGGTGTTAAAAAGACAAGCCTGAAGGCTCTGTGCCTCAATGCGAGAAGTATTCGGAATAAGGTGGACGAATTAACTGCGCAGTTAACAGTTAACGGATATGATGTAATTGGCATCACGGAGACATGGCTCCAGGGTGACCAAGGCTGGGAACTCAACATCCAAGGGTATTCAACATTTAGGAAGGATAGACAGAAAGGAAAAGGAGGTGGGATGGCATTGCTGGTTAAAGAGGAAATTAATGCAATTGTAAGGAAGGACATTAGCTTGGATGATGTGGAATCTGTATGGGTGGAGCTACGGAATACCAAAGGGCAGAAAATGCTAGTGGGAGTTGTGTACTGACCACCAAACATTAGTAATGAGGATGGGGACAGCAACAAACAAGAAATTACGGATGCATGCAATAAAGGTACAGCAGTTATCATGGGCGACTTCAATCTACATATTGACTGAGCTAACCAAACTGGTAGCAATGCGGTGGAGGAGGATTTCCTGGAGCGTATTAGGGATGGTTTTCTAGACCAATATGTCGAGGAACCAACTAGAGGGCTGGCCATCCTAGACTGGCTGATGTGTAATGAGAAAGGACTAATTAACAATCTTGTTGTGCGAGGCCTCTTGGGAAAGAGTGACCATAATATGGTAGAAATCTTTATTAAGATGGAGAGTGACACAGTTAATTCAGAGACTAGGGTCCTGAACTTGGGGAAAGGTAACTTCGATGGTACGAGACATGAATTGGCTAGAATAGACTGGCGAGTGATATTTAAAGGGTTGATGGTGGATAGGCAATGGCAAACACTTAAAGATCACATGGATGAACTTCAACAATTGTACATCCTTGTCTGGAGTAAAAATAAAACGGGGAAGGTGGCTCAACCGTGGCTAACAAGGGAAAATAAGGATGCTGTTAAATCCAAGGAAGAGGCATATAAATTGGCCAGAAAAAAAGGACTGGGAGAATTTTGTAATACAGCAGAGGAGGACAAAGGGTTTAATTAGGAGGGGGGAAATAGAGTATGAGAGGAAGCTTGCTGGGAATATAAAAACTGATCGCAAAAGCTTCTATAGATATGTGAAGAGAAAAAGATTAGTGAAAACAAACGTAGGTCCTTTGCAGTCAGATTCAGGTGAATTTATAATGGGGAACAAAGAAATGGCAGACCAGTTAAACAAATACTTTGGTTCTGTTTTCACGAAAGAAGACCCAAATAACCTTCCGGAAATACTAGGGGACCGAGGGTCTAGTGAGAGGGAGGAACTGAAGGATATCCTTATAGAGCGGGAAATTGTGTTAAGGAAATTGATGGGATTGAAGCCCCGGGGCCTGATAGTCTGCATCCCAGAGTAATTAAGAAAGTGGCCATAGAAATAGTGGATGCATTGGTGATCATTTTCCAACAGTCTATCGATTCTGGATCAGTTCCCATGGACTGGAGGGTAGCTAATGTAACACCACTGTTTAAAAAAGGAGGGAGAGAGAAAACGTGTAATTATAGACCGGTTAGCCTGATATCAGTAGTGGGGAAAATGTTGGAATCAATTATTAAAGATGAAATAGCAGCGCATTTGGAAAGCAGTGACAGGATCGGTCCAAGTCAGCATGGATTTATGAAAGGGAAATCATGCTTGACAAATCTTCTGGAATTTTTTGAGGATGTAACTAGTAGAGTGGACAAGGGAGAACCAGTGGATGTGGTGTATTTGGACTTTCAAAAGGCTTTTGACAAGGTCCCACACAAGAGATTAGTTTGCAAAATCAAAGCACATGGTATTGGGGGTAATGTACTGACATGGATTGAGAACTGGTTGGCAGACAGGAAGCAGAGAGTCGGGATAAACGGGTCCTTTTCAGAATGGCAGGCAGTGACTAGTGGGGTGCCGCAGGGCTCAGTGCTGGGATCCCAGCTCTTTACAATATACATTAATGATTTAGGAAGGAATTGAGTGTAATATCTCCAAGTTTGCAGATGACACTAAACTAGGTGGCGGCGTGAGCTGTGAGGAGGACGCTAAAAGGCTGCAGGGTGACTTGGACAGATTAGGTGAGCGGGCAAATGCACGGCAGATGCAGTATCATGTGGATATTATCTGAATGGCGGCTGATTAGGAAAGGGGGAGGTGCAACGAGACCTGGGTGTCATGGTTCATCAGTCATTGAAAGTTGGTATGTAGGTACAGCAGGCGGTGAAGAAGGCAAATGGCATGTTGGCCTTCATAGCTAGGGTTTTGAGTATAGGAGCAGGGAGGTCTCACTGCAGGGCCTTGGTGAGGCCTCACCTGGAATATTGTGTTCAGTTTTGGTCTCCTAATCTGAGGAAGGACGTTCTTGCTATTGAGGGAGTGCAGCGAAGGTTCACCAGATTGATTCCCGGGATGGCAGGACTGACCTATGAGGAGAGACTGGATCAACTGAGCCTTTATACACTGGAGTTTAGAAGTATGAGAGGGGATCTCATAGAAACTTATAAGATTCTGACGGGACTTGACAGGTTAGATGCGGGAAGAATGTTCCTGATGATGGGGAAGTCCAAAACCAGGGGACACAGTCTTAGGATAAGGGGTAGGCCATTTAGGACTGAGGTGAGGAGAAACTTCTTCACTCAGAAAGTTGTTAACCTGTGGAATTCCCTACCGCAGAGAGTTGTTGATGCCAGTTCATTGGATATATTCAAGAGGGAGTTAGATATGGCCCTTATGGCTAAAGGGATCAAGGGTTATGGAGAGAAAGCAGGAAAGGGGTACTGAGGGAATGATCAGCCATGATCTTATGGAATGGTGGTGTAGGCTCGAGGGGCCGAATGGCCTACTCCTGCATCTATTTTCTATGTTTCTATGTTTCTATTCGTTTTGAGACTGTTATGTATGTAACTATGTCATACTTGCCACCAGAGGACTCAACTGTTGGAGTCCTAATGGTCACATGCACACACGTGCAGGGCCGGTATAAAAGGTTGGCTGCCATGTTGTTTAAGCACTCAGGAGTTGTAACAAAGAAGACTAAGGTCACACTCAGTTTAGCTCACAGTACTCAGCCTCGTGGAGTTCTTCTGTACACAACAATTGGCGACGAGTAACAGAATACGAACCTTCACGCAACCATGGCTGCTGTTGGAATATTAGAGAGACTCATAGAGGGTGATGATTTGTCGAGCATCTCATAGAAAATAGGTGCAGGAGTAGGCCATTCAGCCCTTCTAGCCTGCACCGCCATTCAATGAGTTCATGGCTGAACATGCACTTCAGTACCCCGTTCCTGCTTTCTCGCCATACCCCTTGATCCCCCGAGTAGTAAGGACTACATCTAACTCCCTTTTGAATATATTTAGTGAATTGGCCTCAACTACTTTCTGTGGTAGAGAATTCCACAGGTTCACCACTCTCTGGGTGAAGAAGTTTCTCCTCATCTCGGTCCTAAATGGCTTACCCCTTATCCTTAGACTGTGACCCCTGGTTCTGGACTTCCCCAACATTGGGAACATTCTTCCTGCATCTAACCTGTCTAAACCCGTCAGAATTTTAAATGTTTCTATGAGGTCCCCTCTCATTCTTCTGAACTCCAGTGAATACAAGCCCAGTTGATCCAGTCTTTCTTGATAGGTCAGTCCCACCATCCTGGGAATCAGTCTGGTGAATCTTCGCTGCACTCCCTCAATAGCAAGAATGTCCTTCCTCAAGTTAGGAGACCAAAACTGTACACAATACTCCAGGTGTGGCCTCACCAAGGCCCTGTACAACTGTAGCAACACCTCCCTGCCCCTGTACTCAAATCCCCTCGCTATGAAGGCCAACATGCCATTTGCTTTCTTAACCGCCTGCTGTACCTGCATGCCAACCTTCAATGACTGATGTACCATGACACCCAGGTCTCGTTGCACCTCCCCTTTTCCTAATCTGTCACCATTCCAGATAATAGTCTGTCTCTCTGTTTTTAGCACCAAAGTGGATAACCTCACATTTATCCACATTATACTTCATCTGCCATGCATTTGCCCACTCACCTAACCTATCCAAGTCACTCTGCAGCCTCATAGCATCCTCCTCGCAGCTCACACTGCCACCCAACTTAGTGTCATCCGCAAATTTGGACCAGTACTTTGTGGCCAACGAGCTGGAAGGAGACAAGCGCAGGGCGGTTCTCCTCACTGTCTGTAGGCCTAAAATATACGGCCTCATCAAGAATCTGCTCGCACCGACAAAACCAACGGAGAAGGAATATACAGAGTTGTGTACGCTGGTTCGGGACCACCTCAAGCCGAAGGAGAGTATCCTCATGGCCAGTTACCGTTTTTACACGCACCATCGCTCCGGGGGCCAGGACGTGGCGGATTATGTCGCTGACCTGAGACGCCTCACAGGATTTTGCGATTTTGGAGCTGCGTTGGGGCAAATGCTGCGGGACTTTTTCATGCTGGGCATCAGCCACGAGGTCATTCTTCGAAAACTGCTGGCTGCCGAAACCCTAGCCCTGAGCAGGGCCATCGCGATCGCCCAGGCACACATGGCCACGGACAATAACACCCAACAGATATCTTCTCAACATCGAAGCTCACCGGCAAATACTGTGCATAAAATGATGTCGCTAACAGGTCGTACTGCATATGGCAGGGCCTATAGGTCTGCGGCAGCAAAACCTGTGACGCCTCAGAGTCCGCTATCGGGAGTGAATGTGGATCGGGCCCATCAATGTCGATTCAAGCACTACGTGTGCAAAGGCTGTGCAACGATGGGGCACCTCCAGCGAATGTGCAAACGTGCTGCGACATACCACATGGCAGAGGATGATCGATCCGGCGCGGATCACGCAGCACAGGCAACTCGAGCAAGAAGTGTATGGGGTACATACCTTCACCACCAAGAGCCCTCCTATAATGCTGAAAGTCAAATTAAATGGAGCTCCGGTATCCATGGAGTTGGACACGGGTGTGAGTCAGTCAATAATGAGCCAGAAGGCTTTCGAGAAACTGTGGGGTAATAAGGCACAAAGGCCCAAACTGAGCCCGATTAATGCAAAGCTGCATACCTACACCAAAGAGCTCATACCAGTCATTGGAAGTGCGGCAGTGAAGGTATCGTATGATGGAGCTGTGCATGACCAATCATTGTGGATTGTTCCAGGCAATGGCCCAACGCTGTTCGGCAGAAGCTGGCTAGAAAAGATTAGAATGAATTGGAACGACATCAAAGCACTATCTTCAGTGGATGACGCCTCGTGTGCTCAAGTGCTGAGCAAGTTTCCCTCGCTATTCGAACCAGGCATCGGCAATTTCACAGGCGCCAGGTAGAGATCCATCTAGACCCCAATGCACGGCCTGTACATCACAAGGCTCAGGCACATGATGAGGGAGAAAGTCGAGATCGAACTGGACAGGCTCCAATGCGAAGGAGTCATATCGCCAGTCGAGTTCAGCGAGTGGGCAAGTCCAATTGTTCCGGTGTTGAAAAGCGATGGCACGGTCAGAATCTGCGGAGACTACAAGGTAACGATTAACCGAATCTCACTACAGGACCAGTACCCACTGCCCAAGGCGGATGACCTGTTCGCAACGTTAGAGGGGTGGACGTAGTTCACTAAGCTGGACCTAACCTCCGCCTACATGACACAGGAGCTGGCTGAATCTTCGAAAAAACTGACATGTATCAACACACTCAAAGGGCTGTTTATATACCACAGGTGCCCTTTCGGGATCTGCTCGGCTGCAGCCATTTTCTAGAGAAACATGGAGAGTTTGCTGAAATCTGTTCCACGCACCGTTGTGTTTCAAGACGACATCCTGATCACTGGTCGTGACGCCATCGAGCATCTACACAACCTGGAAGAGGTTCTAAGTCGCCTAGACAGAGTGGAACTCAGGCTGAAACGCTCCAAGTGTGTTTTCGTGGTGCCAGAAGTCGAATTCTTGGGGAGAAAGATTGCAGCAGACGGCATCAGGCTCACGGACTCAAAGAAAGAGGCCATCAAGAATGCACCCAGACCAGAGAATGTGATGGAGCTGCGTTCGTTCCTGGGACTCCTCAACTATTTTGATAACTTTTTACCCGGGTTGAGCACGTTGTTAGAGCCTTTGCACATGTTGCTACGTATGGGTGACTGGGTTTTGGGCAAATCTCAAGACACAGCCTTTGAGAAGGCCAGGAACCTGCTATGTTCAAATAAGTTATTTGTACACTATGAGCCATGTAAATGTTTAGTGCTAACTTGTGACGCCTCATCGTCCGGGATCGGCTGGGTGTTACAGCAAGCCAATATATCGGGCAACCTCCAACCGGTTGCATACGCATCCAGAAGTCTGTCTAAGCCTGAGAGAACCTATAGTATGGTCAAGAAAAAGGTGTTAGCATGTGTGTATGGTGTTAAGAAAATGCACCAGTACCTATTTGCACTTCGGTTTGAGCTTGAAACTGACCACAAGCCGCTCATTTCGCTGCTTTCAGAGAGCAAAGGTATAAAGACCAATGCTTCGTCCTGCATCCAAAGATGGGCACTAACATTATCCGCTTATGACTATGTTATCCGCCACAGACCAGGCACTGAAAACTGTGCCGATGCTCTCAGCCAAGTTACCATTACCCACCACTGGGGTTGAAATGGCGCAGCCCGCAGACTTGCTACTGGTCACGGATACTTTTGAGAGTGAGGGGTCATCCGTCACAGCTCGCCAGATCAGGACCTGAACCAGCCAGGATCCTGTGCTATCATTAGTAAAGAGTTGCGTCTGAAATGGGAACTGGTCAGCCGCTCTCGGGGAAATGCAAGATGAAATTAAACCGTTTCATCGACGCAAAGTTGAAATGTCCATCCAGTCGGATTGTCTCTTATGGGGTAATCACGTGGTTTTGCCAAAAAAAGGCAGAGAAACATTTATACACGACCTACACAGTACCCACCCAGGCATTGTCATGATGAAGGCAATTGCCAGGTCGCATGTTTGGTGGCCCGGCATTGACTCGGACTTGGAGTCATTCATGCATCAGTGCAACACTTGCTCGCAACTGAGCAACGCACCAAGGGAGGCTGTAGTCATGGCCCTTCAAACCGTGGTCCAGGAACTACGTAGATTTTGCCGGTCCCTTTCTAGGAAAGATGTTTTTAGCAGTTGTGGATGCTTACTCCAAATGAATTTAATTATGTAATTGAAAGCCTCCGGGCAATGTTCGCCACCTATGGCTTGCCCGACGTCCGTCAGCGACAATGGACCGTGTTTCACCAGCCCGGAATTCAATGAGTTTGTGACCCGCAACGGCATCAAGTAAGTCAAGTCTGCTCCATTTAAGCCCGCGTCTAACGGTCAAGCGGAGCGGGCAGTCCAAACAATCAAGCAGGGCATGAAACGCATGACGGACAGCTCCCTGCAGACCCACTTGTCTCGCATTCTGTTCAGTTACCGACGCGACCCCACTCGCTCACCAGGGTCCCCCTGGCAGAATTGTTAATGAAGAGTGCCCTCAAAACCAGGCTCTCCCTTGTCCACCCGGATCTTAATGATCACGTGGAAACCTGGCGACACCAGCAGAACGTGTACCACGATCGCGCAGCTATTTCACGTGACATTGATGTTAACGACCCTGTGTTTGTCCTGAATTACGGTCATGGTCCCAAGTGGGTTGCTGGCACTGTTTTGGTCAAGGAAGGGAATAGGGTGTTTATAATCAAACTGTTAAATGGCCAAACGTGCAGAAAGCATTTAGATCAGACCAAATTGCGATTTACTGACAACCAGGAATGACTTGAAGAGGACATCACCATCGACGACCCACCAACACACACCCAAACAGCAATCGACCTCACTGTCCATCATGAGGAAGAACCCACCGCTCCTGGCAGTCCAGTCAGACCAGCCGCGGTGCAGTGCAGCACTGGTCCGGCCAACTCACACACGCCAGGGTTTGAACTTGGACAATCAACCAGTGAGCGAAGGGCTCCGGATCACCTCAACTTGTAAATAACTTGTACCGAAGACTTTGGGATGGGGAGTGATGTTATGTATGCAACTATGTAATACTTGCCACCAGAGGGCACGACTGTTGGAGTCCTAATGGTCACCTGCACACACGTGCAGGGCCAGTATAAAAGGTTGGCTGCCATGTTGTTTGGGCACTCTGGAGTTGTAATAAAGAAGACTAAGGTCACACTCAGTTTAGCTCATAGTACTCAGCCTCGTGGAGTTCTTCTATACACAACAGAGACGATGCAGATAATCAAGATCGAGTTCTAGGTATTTCTTGCCATTATGATAGGATGGTTTTTATTCCTTGTACTCAGCAGGGAACTTGGCTGAGCCAGACATACAGACATCCCAGCCTCCCACATCAAAGGGGAGAAACACTTCATTCAATGTGATAAATTTAGCAGCTCAACAAGATAACTTTCAAAATTATGGGCTGGAATTTGATCAAAAACCATCATCACGGTTTGCCGTCCGAAAAACCGCTATGACTCCGCTATTAAGAACGGGGGAAAATTCATGAAAAAAATGGGAAAAAATCCGTCTGGCGGGAAAAATCGGCGTTGTACGAGGATTCGCGGCGGAAAACGCGATCCTCATCAACTCTAGTCCGAGGCCAATTACTACTGTGAGTTGGGCCTAGGGAGGGGGGAAAACAGAAAAAATATTTTTCCAAAAAACAAACAAAAAGTCGCAAAACATTCACAGGACCTTTTTCTACTGAATCGCTGCAAAAGAATCAAAAAAAACCCATTAACTTACCTTTTTTGCATGGTTTCATATCTACCACCATTCCAAAGGCTGCTCCGTTTTTTCCCCAGCATTTTTTTTTTCTCCATCTATGGGACACCACTGTGACCAAACTCGGGTGGAAGCAGTTTTTCGAGTGTTGCACGCTGGCGGTCCACTCCCCAGCAGTATTTCAAAACCGCCGGCGGAACACTTCCATGAATTTCCTGCCGGGTGGTTTTCCACCCAAAACGAAGAAATTCCGCCGAAAAACAAGGCAGAAGGCTAATGACATTCCAGCCCATAGAGTTAAGGGAAGGGCTTAGTTTCTCTCTCTCTTTCTCCTTCTCTCTGGAGAGTCACTGTGAATCAGTCAGGGAGACTTGGCTCCAGGCCTAGGTATGAAAGCATGTAGCCTATAATAGAGAAAGTTAGGACCAGTTCGCTTCGGGACAGATTACTTGTAAGTGGTTTTTGCATAGAATAGTGGCAGAGTCACATATTTTTAATGTATTTAATACAGAGATTAGTAATAAATAGATTTTTCTGAATGGAAAACAGCATTTTTTAATTCATATTCTTTGAAAAATATAATGTTGGATTACAATCATATTTTGTCTCACTAGACTGCTTTTCGGTCCATCTTCCAGAAACAAGATAATACATGTGGCAGTGCACGTAAGATGATTTTATCTAGAGCAAGGAGTTGTTAGCAGTCAATCTCTTTCCTTCTATGGTTAAAACAATACGCTTCGAGTAAGCACAAGACACTTTGTAGTGTATACGGAACAGATCTTATTGATACACAGTGCAGGTGATCAGCCCAACTGTATAGAGAGAGTGGCTTTTCGGTTTATGTACCTTTTGAGCCCTTCAAAGAAATGCTGTAAACCATGCTCCTTTATACACCTTATTTTAGCTACAACAACTTTTATTTATATAGCACCCTTAACATAGTAAAATGTCCCAAGGTGCATCATCATCATAGGCAGTCCCTCGGAATCGAGGAAGACTTGCTTCCACTCTTAAAAATGAGTCCTTAGGTGACTGAACAGTGCAATACGAGAACCACAGTCCCTGTAACAAGTGGGACAGATAGTCGTTGAGGGAAAGGGTGGGTGGGACAGGTTTGCCGCACGCTCTTTCTGCTGCCTGCGCTTGATTTCTGCATGCTCTCGGCGATGAGTGTCACAGCAATGTTATAAGACAAAACAGATCAATTTGAGACCAAGCCACATATGAAGAAATTACAAAAGCTTGGTTAAAGAGATAGGTTTTAAGGAGCGCCTTAATGGAGTAAAGAGAGGTAGCAAAGCATCAAAGGTAAATCTCATATACAAGATTGCATGACGTATCTATTCTCAAATCCTTTGAAAACAGACAATGCATGTAACACTTATAGTTGTTTATCCCAAAGCTACTTCCCCTAGACAAGATTTCCTGATCTAACTGTCCTTAAACCCTTTGAAGAAAAAGCTTTATCAACTGATATTTTTCTATACTATAGCTAATGGATTCCTCCTATCATGTTTTATTACCTTAGTACCTAAAGTTACATTTTAATCACTCATGGGTGATGTCATTACTGTCATGTATTTCCTTGCACAAGCATCATATCAGAAGACAACTTATGCATTCTTTTCATGACATTTCAAAATCAATCTGTTTATATTGGAAAGCCTGTTGCTCCAAGATACAAAGATGTTCAACTGTTAACACTTAATTCCCCAATATGTCCAACATACTTCTCTCCAGGATGTCCAACAGGAGTCTATGTTATAATCACTGTGACATGCTATCATTTAAATATTGAGCATTAATGTACACATTCAGTTCGTAATGGACATGAGGTACGCTTATCAGAGATTTTTTTTTAAGTTACATTTCCATGGAGCCAGAAGGATCAGGAGTGCTCCATCGCGCTCCACAAAAATACTGGAGGCCCATGCCCATCCAAGCTCACCCATCTCTACCAATTGGCCACCACAGCTCATCAGTTTTATTCAAACAAGGCCGGCTGTGCAAAACAAATTGTTCATTGACTTGTCATCTGTTTTGGGTGCAAGTCCAATTTTTTGATTGTGGCTTCTCAAACACTCTTTCCTCTTTTAAGACGCTCCTTAAAATCTATCTCTTTGACCAAGCTTTTGGTCATCTGTCCTAATATCTTCTTATGTGGCTCGGTGTCAAATTTTGTTTCATAACGCTCCTGTGAAGCGCCATGGGACGTTTTACTATGTTAATGCCGCTATGTTAAAGGTGCTATATAAATGCAAGTTGTTGTTGTTGATGATGAACCTGGAGCTGTCCAAAAAGTCACTTCCATTTCTTGTAATAAAACAAAGGCTCATATCAGGTCACTTTGCAGCAAGTGGCAGAACCATGAAGAACATAAATTATCCCACTTATGGATACCCATTACACTCAGAAACTAAGATTCATAAAGGATACACATGGATGGACAGTTGGCTATAGTGGGTGTATACTGCAGGCATTAGGAGAGAGGAAACACTGGGGAACAGTGGAATATAAAGGACACACAGGAGGTATGAAGGATACACAATGGAGAATTGAGAGACATGGAAGAGTTAGAGCTTCAAACATTTTGAAAGACACAGACCCATGGATAAAAGGAAAACACCAAAATACTTGAGTGAATGTGTTCCTTTCTGAATCGTCTTTGTATACTTGGTTCTTTATAGATCCTGTGGTTGCCCAACAATAAGAAAATCACCCCTACTGGTTTCCAGCAGGTTCTGGGAGAAAAACTTGACGCAGAAACACTGCGTAGGGAGAACATTCACACCATCAACATTCTCTATAGCAACATCAGTGATGTGGAGATCAGGTAAGTTGCTTTGAAAATACAATACACACATTATAAACCAGAACCTGACTGGAAAATGTGTAAAGTCAGATCACGGAAGAGTGCTAGCAACGTAACTAATGATGTCGTTTGATACATTTCTTTAAGGATGCATTGGTGAAGTTCTTTGTGGCCCATTGTACTATAGGGGTCATTTTATGAAATCATGTTCCCAGCACAGAGCCTCAATCTCCAGGCGCACATATCAGGAATTCTATGCCATACCCCATAATTTTCTTTTCTGGACAGAATATCCATGAATAGCACCTGCCTGAATTCCTGATGTATACTTCCAGAATAGAATGTGAATTTTACAAGATCATGCACTGCAACAGGAGTACACTTTTGTATAATTGCTCCCGAAACATAATGGTGCAGAAATTGCAGTTGGAGGTTTCCCGCGGACAGATGCCTCTGACCTGAAGAAAATCTACAAACTTACCTGGTGGTCCGGGTGGTTCGGAGACTTGAGGTCCTGGGCCTGTACGTGTAGGCCTGCGTAGAGGCCCACGTATTCCAGGGGTGCAGGCGTTTCGCAAGTGCCCCTGGGATCATGTGGGCTGGCCCAACCAATCAAAGTATGGGTCTTCCCATTCATACATTTGGTGAGTTCCGTTTGTACAGAATCACTACAAGTATGAATGGGAATACCCCCAAAAATACATGTACACGTAAATTAAATATTTTTAAAAATCACATATTTAAAATGAATCAAAATTGAATTTAATTATTTAAAACAAAAATTTTATTTTTTGAAAAATAAATTTACATATTTTAACGGGTCTTAAAATAAATGTACCTTATTTAACAGGTTTGTAAATGTTTAAGTTATTGAAAAAAAATAATTTTTTTGTACTTTAAAAGTCTTACGCCTGCTTTTATCAGACGTAAGAATTTCATAGGCATTTGCTATGCAGAAGTTGGGCAAATAGCTCAACTCTCCATCTGCGAAGGCCCATTTACTTCAGATTTGTACGATCTATCAAGAGGATTCTTGATCGATCGCAAGTTCCGGGTTTCCTCGCTTGCGCAGTGCATGTCCAAACCCGGGTCTTGCGGTGCCCCTATGTGCACGTGCGCACCTCGTACTCGCCCGTAGAGGATTGCAAATTCAGCCCCAACACTGCTGGTATGGCATTATCTAAGTCCTACAAGTACTTAAAAGAAAGCCCCTCCTGAATTCACCCCTAACAGCCCTCCAGAGGAACTTCAGTGCTATTGTACTGGGATACCAATGGCACATTATAGATTTCCCATAGTGCGGTCGATGCAAGCATAATTCAGTGAGCAACAGGTAACTTTCTGTTTGAACTTCTATACGCAAAAATCAGGCAATGAAACTGCCTTGGAGAGGGGTGCACAGAAGGAAAGTGCGACAAGGTTTGCTGTTTGTATTTTGCCTGGATCTTTTAGATTGAGGCAGAAGTTTGGGGTGCAGCTACAGCACTTTTGTGTTCCTATATAAATCTGGAGGTCTAAATCTGGTGGGCAAAAATTTGGCAGATGGAGTATAATGTCGGGAAGTGTGAGGTCATGCACTTTGGCAGGAAAAATCAAAGAGCAAGTTATTATTTAAATGGAGAAAGATTGCAAAGTGCCGCAGTACAGCGGGACCTGGGGGTATTTGTGCATGAAACACAAAAGGATAGTATACAGGTGCAGCAAGTGATCAGGAAGGCCAATGGTATCTTGGCCTTTATTGCAAAGGGGATGGAGTATAAAAGCAGGGAAGTCTTGCTACAGTTGTACAGGGTATTGGTGAGGCCACACCTGGAATACTGCGTGCAGTTTTGATTTTCATATTTGCGAAAGGATATACTTGCTTTGGAGGCAGTTCAGAGAAGGTTCACTAGGTTGATTCCGGGGATGAGGGGGTTGACTTATGAGAAAAGATTGAGTAGGTTGGGCCTCTACTCATTGGAATTCAGAAAAATGAGAGGTGATCTTATCGAAATGTATAAGATTATGAGGGGGCTTGACAAGGTGGATGCAGAGAGGATGTTTCTGCATGATGGGGAGACTAGAACTAGAGGGTATGATCTTAGAATAAGGGGCTGCCCATTTAAAACAGAGATGAGGAGAAATTTCTTCTCTCAGAGGGTTGTAAATCTGTGGAATTCGCTGCCTCAGAGAGCTATGGAAGCCGGGACATTGAATAAATTTAAGAGAAATAGCCAGTTTCTTAAACAATAAGGGGATAAGGAGTTATGGGGCACGGGCGGGGAAGTGAAGCTGAGTCCATGATCAGATCAGCCAAGATCTTATTGAATGGCAGAGCAGGGTCGAGGTGCCATATGTTCTTATGTTCTTATTAAGCGCCAGCAACTTTTGTGATTCCAAGGCTGTCCACCAGACGGCGTTAGAAAATGGAATTTTAGTTCTAATAATAGTCAGAGGATTCCTGCCATGAGCTAAGGCTCAACCAGTGTAATTTGTCATATTGGAAGTATTTGACCAAAACCTTTTGTCACATTACTATGTACCTTCAGGAACTATGCAGCGAACAACATCAGCACCAACCTTTATGTTGTCAATGAACGTTGGCTGTTCTCCACACTGTGGTGCGCCAAAGTGAAGTCTGTCACAACCAATGCCTGTCATATCTTCAAGGAGATGCATGAACCTATTTGGCACATTGTAAGTGAGACCTTTAAGCCGGTGAGAATAATGGGCCCTAAAGATCCAGGGTGGGAGGTGTGTAATGGAGCGAGTTTGGTCCTGGCTCAAATTATGTTTATTTATTCTTGAATTACGTAACATATGTAGGCGATAGCCAAATGATTTTTCTGAACTTTCTAGCAGTAAAATTGTTTTTCTCTCAAGGCAACTAGCTGAAAGCAAAGACATGGGGTGGGGCGAAATTGCCCCTTTTTACATCCCTGTCAGCGCTTCCGGGAGGCGCTAACAGGCCGCAATGGCATTTTCGCCTGGGGGAGGGGTCGCGACTGCCTCCCGGGAAATTGCCCCAGAGGTTTATGAGGCACTTCCTCTGCAGCGCCGCTCCCCGCGATTAGCGCCCCGGTCTGGCATGAAACCAACGATGACATCATCGGCGTGCACACTGACCCCCTCACCGCCCCGTGCTGACCCCTTTGTACCCCGCGGGGGAAAATTGCCCCGCGGGTCACGAGGCTGGTGCGGACGGATGTCAACGCTAGCTTCGCCAGTCGACCCGACAATGGCGGTCCTCACATCATACAGCCCGGCACGCCGTTTTGGTGCCTTACTGGTGGCCCAGTGACGGCCACCAAAGGGCCTGTAGAGTGCGCAACGGCCCTCCCCTTTAATAGAAGGGCAGGGGCGTTGCAGTGCATCAGCGCTATGCAGAGCATCCGTGTAGCGCTGGCCTTCACCACGCAGCGCTGCAGGGAGCACCCCTCCAAGGAAGCGGGACACCGGAGACAGCACTCCGCTTTCTTTCAGGGGCACTCGGCCCAATTCTGTGTTGGGGGCGGGACCTCGGGGCCTGCTGTCTGTGATGGAGCAGACGGATTGTTTCATCTGATAATTGATTAGATGCCCTGAAATTCTTAGGGGCGCCTATGGCAGAAAGCAAGATTTCTGTCTGGGGAGGTACAGGAATTTGGGGTGGAACCCAGTTATGTTGGGATTCTAGCCCCTATACATTTGCTTTTTAAATTTCAGTGATGGGTGGCCTATCCCTCGCCCACCCCACCCCCGCACCCCGACATAAAGAGCCCATGTCTGAGGGAGTTCCAAGGCTTCCCTGGTAAGTTCCGCTAGTTCTATTCTCCAAAGGGCATCAGTGAGAGGTGATGAGCGAGTTGCTGGGGGCTCAGGAAATGCTCTGGGGAAGCTACCAAGAAAAAAAATCATCTATCCCAGAGATCAATTACTTGTAAAATGGCTGCAAATTGCTTCAGTATGGACAAAGAAATAAAATTACCAGAAGTTTTTTTTGACCCTAGGGTGCCCTATCAAAGCAGTTGGGTGTGATGCACCCTCCAACATGTGAAATGAGCCTGTCCCCACAATTTAGAATGGCTTCTGGCATCACGCATGCATTGCCAAAGCAGGACCCCACATATTTCGAGGTCACCATGTTTGTATGAGAGTAGCAAGCAAACATTGGGGTAGATTTTCATTCCACTGTTAGTCAAATGGTATGTTACTGCCCAGCCATTAGTGTGCTGATCCCACTTAATTTTGCAGAGTTAGCTTCATTTATATAGTTTGGGTGAACTCCTGGCCCATATTGGATCCAGCATTGACAGTTCATCAGAGGGAGTGGGACATGTACATAACTCTTAAGGCTGTTGATAACAATTTCAAAAGCTATTCATATCATTTGAATGTATTAACAGTGTTGTTAGGGTAGCAAAAGTACCTGGCAAAACCCAGTGTTGGTACTGTTAATGTATAGGCGGCAAAATAAAAGTTTGACCAAGTGATGGAGTGCACAACACTCTGAGATCCTTTTTGATGGATAGCAAAGTGGAGGTGGTGTAGAATGAAATAAAAACAGAAAATGTTGAAAGTACTCAGCATGTCAGGCAGCATCTGCAGAGATAAGATTAAGGTTTCAGGTTGATGACCTTTCGTTTAGCCGTTTAGCTCCACATTGCAGCAGTGCTTAGAACCATCGTGCTTGGAATGCATGAATGATTTATAACCTTAATTAAAGAAGTCTCAGCAAATTGGATGCATGAGTTTACAATGCATGCCAGCTACAAGCAACACAAGACCTCGCAAAATTAGAGCTGATGTGTTTAATATTTAAATGGACGGGTAGATTTTTAACTTGCCACCCGAGCGTAAAACCGGCCTTGTGATCAGTTGCCCATTATACAACTGTCCAATGTTCACACCTGGAAGATGTGCTGAAAATCTATTCTGCAGTGTCCAGTATTTACCTGCTGTTATAGTGTTTACCAAGTGTCCATCTAATTCCTCCTGTTAATTCTGGAGAAATGGGAACCAGACTTTCTGAAGCTTTGCTTTGCTGTTCAGTATTGGCACTGATAATTACCAACTGCTACAGTCCCACTGTGACTGGTACAGGCTCCTGCTCTCTCCTAGGATCTCAGTTATAGCAATTGTAATCAAATGTCATTCATTTCTATTTATCACATTTGTCACATTTTGTTTTCAGGCCCCTGGCAGCTATTTAGCAATATGGATAATCACTGATCTTGTATCTTTCCTGCTGATTCTGCTAATATATTTTATACAAAGGTAAGGAATACTATTTACTTCAGCCTGCAGTCACACTAGAAATGTTAACCTTGAAGCAGTAAACAGGAACAGTGAATGCTCCCAGAGGTCTCTGTAAGAATGATTTCATGTGTGTATCGAAACTAAGCCATTCAAGATTCTGAAATTCAAATCCCAAGTTTAAATCCCAACATTACAGGATTTTGAAAGTCCTGTTTTTCAAATTTGTTTTTTTTTTTCACTGCAAACTATAGCTTCAACATCTACTTTTGTGCCTTCAGCCTTCCAATGTTTCCCTCTTGTCCCTTCTACCGCTCCTAATATTTCCTACCTGTTCCACAGTGCCACCTCCAATAGTAAATAGTTATCAGTGAGAAGTGGGCAAGTATCTTGCTCCACAGCCTCCACTAATGCTGCTCTTTGGTTGTCTGTTGAGAGGCACATGGGGTTAACTACAGGGAGAAATGACTCTCTATCTGCTTTTCCTTTCTCTTCCTGTGTAGCATCACGTTATCTACACTTGTCCCTTCCCTAGTGGCACTGAGAAGATTGTGAACTCAGTATGTGGGGAATGGCTGTCCCAAATTCTCTTCTCATCTCCAGCAGGTGCTGACTCTTTGCTGAGGTACCATTCCATGGGCACCAGCCACCCTCTAGTACCTCACCAAAGTAGCCATTCTTCATGTGAATCGTGACAAGTTATTCAGTTATGGGGCACCCAACATCCAGGTACATACGTACTTCTCAGCAGGGGTCACTGAATAGCAATCAGGAACAGGAAACCTGGATATTTTCCCCCTTCTTTAATATAGGGATATTAAGGCCAATTTAGATTCATATTTGCTCCTTTCGCTGAATTCAGCAAACTCAACACATACCACAAATCAAACCTGGAATTTTCTGGTCTGTACAAGTTCTAAACTGGGCTGCACATTTATGCATTAGGCCAGCGGGAGAACTGGTGTGAGCAATTGCAGGTGGGAATCTCCATCCACCATGCTATCTCTCTGTATTCCGGTGCAGTAAGGTTTGATCCCTGATCATTGTTTGTATCCGTCACAAAAAACAAATATTTATAAGAAAAGACATTGGAATATTAATCCTCGGGACAGAAAGCATTACAGCTACTATGGCCCCTGACAGGTGACATCTGGTTATCCTGAGAGTGATAAAGTTCATTGCACATGCAGACAATAAGCATGGAGTATTCCTTGCTGCACAAATTGATTGAACTACTATGCACAGAGGGTGGTAAATGGAAGGAATGGGCTGCTGAGGGAGGAAAAGTAGGCTGATCATATCAGCAAATTCAAGAGAAACCTGGATAAGTACCTGGAGAAAAAATTGATAGGAGTACGGAGAATATCATAGATTATATTTCCTAGACACTGCGACTGGCAATTATCTCCCAGTCCTATATATTCCTATATAAATGCCCTCTGCTAACCTGTAGTTTTTTATTTTGAGTTTTGTTATCTTTGATGGATACATCAACCTATTGTTCCCTTATTTTTCTGCTCCTATCCTTGAACTACATTTCCTCTAGGAGGGTGAATTAGGAAAATGATCCTCAACCCCCAAAAGTGCCACTGTTCTCATTGCCATTTGACAAAAGTTGTAAACAATTGGATTTTATCATCTGGAATGTCTATGGGAATTCAGCAGAACTCCCAGAGAAAGAGCTAAAAATGGCTGTTCATACCATTTGTCTGGGGGTTGCAATAATAAGAACATAAGAACATAAGAATTAGGAACAGGAGTAGGCCATCTAGCCCCTCGAGCCTGATCCGCCATTCATCAAGATCATGGCTGATCTGGCCGTGGACTCAGCTCCACTTACCCGCCCGCTCCCTGTAACCCTTAATTACATTATTGATTAAAAATCTATCAGTCTACTCAATCTATCATCATAAGGTAACCCACTCATCTCCGGAATCAGCCTAGTGAATCGTCTCTGTACCCCCTCCAAAGCCAGTATATCCTTCCTTAAGTAAGGTGACCAAAACTGCACGCAGTACTCCAGGTGCGGCCTCACCAATACCCTATACAGTTGCAGCAGGACCTCCCTGCTTTTGTACTCCATCCCTCTTACAATGAAGGCCAACATTCCATTCGCCTTCTTGATTACCTGCTGCACCTGCAAACTAACTTTTTGGGATTCATGCACAAGGACCCCCAGGTCCCTCTGCACCGCAGCATGTTGTAATTTCTCCCCATTCAAATAATATTCCCTTTTACTGTTTTTTTTCCCAAGGTGGATGACCTCACTTTTTCCGACATTGTATTCCATCTGCCAAACCTTAGTCCATTCGCTTAACCTATCTAAATCTCTTTGCAGCCTCTCTGTGTCCTCTACACAACCCGCTTTCCCACTAATCTTTGTGTCATCTGCAAATTTTGTTACACTACACTCTGTCCCCTCTTCCAGGTCATCTATGTATATTGTAAACAGTTGTGGTCCCAGCACCGATCCCTGTGGCACACCACTAACCACCGATTTCCAACCCGAAAAGGACCCATTTATTCCGACTCTCTGCTTTCTGTTAGCCAGCCAATTCTCTATCCATGCTAATACATTTCCTCTGACTCCGCGTACCTTTATCTTCTGCAATAACCTTTTGTGTGGCATCTTATCGAATGCCTTTTGGAACTCTAAATACACCACATCCATCGGTACACCTCTATTCACCATGCTCGTTATATCCTCAAAGAATTCTAGTAAATTAGTTCAACATGATTTCCCCTTCATGAATCCATGTTGCATCTGCATTCCTATCTAGATGTCCCGCTATTTCTTCCTTAATGATAGCTTCAAGCATTTTCCCCACTACAGATGTTAAACTAACCGGCCTATAGTTACCTGCCTTTTGTCTGCTGGTACCTCCCCAGAGTCCAGAGAGTTTTGGTAGATTATAACGAATGCATCTGCTATAACTTCCGCCATCTCTTTTAATACCCTGGGATGCATTTCATCCGGACCAGGGGACTTGTCTACCTTGAGTCCCATTAGCCTGTCCAGCACTACCCCCCTAGTGATAGTGATTGTCTCAAGGTCCTCCCTTCCCACATTCCCATGACCAGCAATTTCTGGCATGGGTTTTGTGTCTTTCACAATGAATACTGAAGCAAAATAATTGTTTACGGTCTCAGCCATTTCCACATTTCCTATTATTAAATCCCCCTTCTCATCTTCTAAGGGACCAACATTTACTTTAGTCACTCTTTTCCATTTTATATATCGGTAAAAGCTTTTACTATCTGTTTTTGTGTTTTGCGCAAGTTTACTTTCGTAATCTATCTTTCCTTTCTTTATTGCTTTCTTAGTCATTCTTTGCTGTCGTTTAAAATTTTCCCAATCTTCTAGTTTCCCACTAACCTTGGCCACCTTATACGCATTGGTTTTTAATTTGATACTCTCCTTTATTTCCTTGGTTATCCACGGCTGGTTATCCCTTCTCTTACCGCCCTTCTTTTTCACTGGAATATATTTTTGTTGAGCACTATGGAAGAGCTCCTTAAAAGTCCTCCACTGTTCCTCAATTGTGCCACCGTTTAGTCTGTGTTTCCAGTCTACATTAGCCAACTCTGCCTTCATCCCACTGTAGTCCCCTTTGTTTAAGCATAGTACGCTCGTTTGAGGCACTACTTCCTCACCCTCAATCTGTATTACAAATTCAACCATACTGTGATCACTCATTCCGAGAGGATCTTTTACTAGGAGATTGTTTATTATTCCTGTCTCATTACACAGGACCAGATCTAAGATAGCTTGCTCCCTTGTAGGTTCTGTAACATACTGTTCTAAGAAACAATCCCATATGCATTCTATGAATTCCTCCTCAAGGCTACCCCGTGCGATTTGATTTGACCAATCGATATGTAGGTTAAAATCCTCCATGATTACTGCTGTTCCTTTTTCACATGCCTCCATTATTCCCTTGATTATTGCCCGCCCCACCATGAAGTTATTATTTGGGGGCCTATAAACTACGCCCACCAGTGACTTTTTCCCCTTACTATCCCTAATCTCCACCCACAAAGATTCAACTTTTGTTCATTAGAGCCAATATCGTCTTTCACAACTGCCCTGATATCATCCTTTATTAACAGAGCTACCCCACCTCCTTTCCCTTCTTGTCTATTTTTCCGAATCGTCAGATACCCCTGTATATTTAATTCCCAGTCTTGGCCCCCCTGCAACCACGTTTCTGTAAGGGCCACCAAATCATACCCATTTGTAATGATTTGTGCCGTCAACTCATTTACTTTATTTCGAATGCTGCGTGCGTTTAGGTAGAGTGTTTTAATACTAGTTTTTAAACCATGATTTTTAGTTTTGACCCCTCCTGCAGCCCTTTTATATTCATACATATTGTCCCTTCCTATCACCTTGTGGTTTACACTTACCCCAATGCTACTCTGCTCTGTTGCCTCCTGCCTTTTGCGTACTTTCTTGGGGTCCTGTTCATCTGAG
The DNA here is from genome assembly GCF_044704955.1 of Pristiophorus japonicus. Lineage (NCBI taxonomy): Eukaryota > Metazoa > Chordata > Chondrichthyes > Pristiophoridae > Pristiophorus > Pristiophorus japonicus. The sequence continues at coordinate 13,431,754 of NC_091982.1, forward strand.
CTCTCATCCACTCTCACTAGCTCAGAGCCCTCTCCTGGGTTCCGAATATTCCTTGCATTGAGGCACTGAGCTTTCATGCTTGCCTTTTTATTACACTTTGACCCTTTAGAATTTTGCTGTACAGTGGCCCTTTTTGTTTTTTGCCTTGGGTTTCTCTGCCCTCCACTTTTACTCATCTCCTTTCTGTCTTTTGCTTTTGTCTCCATTTTGTTTCCCTCTGTCTCCCTGCATTGGTTCCCATTTCCCTGCCATATTAGTTTAACTCCCCCCCAACAGCACTAGCAAACACACCCCCTCGGACATTGGTTCCAGTCCTGCCCAGGTGCAGACCGTCCGGTTTGTACTGGTCCCACCTCCCCCAGAACCGGTTCCAGTGCCCCAGGAATTTGAATCCCTCCCTGCTGCACCACTGCTCAAGCCATGTATTCATCTGAGCTATCCTGCGATTCCTACTCTGACTAGCTCGTGGCACTGGTAGCAATCCCGAGATTACTACTTTTGAGGTCCGATGTTTTAATTTAGCTCCTAGCTGCTTAAATTCGTCTCGTAGGACCTCATCCCTTTTTTTACCTATATCATTGGTACCAATGTGCACCACGACAACTGGCTGTTCACCCTCCCTTTTCAGAATGTTCTGCACCCGCTCCGAGACATCCTTGGCCCTTGCACCAGGGAGGCAACATACCATCCTGGAGTCTCGGTTGCGGCCGCAGAAACGCCTATCTATTCCACTTACCATTGAATCCCCTATCACTATAGCTCTTCCACTCTTTTTTCTGCCCTCATGTGCAGCAGAGCCAGCCACGGTGCCATGAACTTGGCTGCTGCTGCTCTTCCCTGTTGAGTCATCCCCCTCAACAGTACTCAAAGCAGTGTATGTGTTTTGCAGGGGGATGACCGCAGGGGACCCCTGCACTACCTTCCTTGCACTGCTCTTCCTGCTGGTCTTCCATTCCCTATCTGGCCTTGGATCCTTCTCCTGCGGTAAGACCAACTCGCTACACATGCTACCTACGTCATTCTCAGCATCGTGGATGCTCCAGAGTAAATCCACCCTCAGCTCCAATTCCGCAACGCGGTCCGTCAGGAGCTGGAGGCGGATACACTTCCCGCACACGTAGTCGTCAGGGACACCGGATGTGTCCCTGAGTTCCCACATGGTACAGGAGGAGCACATCACGTGACCGAACTCTCCTGCCATGACTTAACCCTTAGATACATTTAAATTGGCAACAACAATGCTAAAGTTTACTCACTGTTAGAGAAAAATGAAAAACTACTCACCAACCACCAGCCAATCACTTACCCCCTTGGCTGTGACGTCACCTTTCTGTTTCTTTCTACTTCTTTTTTGCCTTCTCCCTGTAGCTGCACAAGCTGGGCCTCTCGCCGACCCCGGACTCGCGCTGCTCCTGACTCAGCGACGCACCTCCCGACCTCGCGGCCTTTTATAGGCCTCTCCAACGGTATCACACTGCTCCTGACTCAGCGACGCACCTCCTGACCTTTTATAGGCCTCTCCAACAGACTCACGCTGCTCCCGACTCAGCGACGCACCTCCCGACCTCGCGGCCTTTTATATGCCTCTCCAATGGACTCAAGCTGCTCCTGACTCAGCGACGCACATCCTGACCTTTTATAGGCCTCTCCAACGGACTCACGCTGCTCCCGACTCTGCCGCAGAAGTTATGGCAGGCGTTCCGAAACCCCCATGGAGATTCAAGGCCCATATGTTTAATTTCTCCACCCTGCTCAGCAAGGATACTGCAGAATCCCAATGCATCCTTACACCTTGATATTGGAGGTAAGTGGAGTGCAAGAACATGGGCTTCGTACACGCCACAGCACCATGTCTTGGTTTTCTAATTCACAGTGCCACTGTGAGACCCCACTATATCTTGTTTACAGTGATGGATCCAAAACATCAAAGAAATTGCCGTAGCCCCCTCCTCCACCACCCCCACCCTCGCCTCTCCATTACAGCTAATGAGTATTAGCACTTGGCAGGCTATACCAGCATATTGTGCATCTTAGCCAAACCCAATTTGGTCCTCATTAAACATCCACTTCCCAGCAGTAATCACTGTATAGTGAACTAAAGTGGGAAACAAGGCTAATTTTGCTTTTCTGAAGCCATGGGTGCTGAGTCACCTCCAGCATCCCTACCACAGGTCCAGTTGAAATTGGCTTAGTCAGTACATATCCTGGACCGTTCTGGTTTGTATGGTGCATTTGCACAATGATCTATGGAGAAAACTATTGAAACTCAAAATGAGTAACATCAGGAGGGGAGGATGTATTCATGAGACCAGTCCTTGTTCAAGGCTTGCATGGTTTATTTCCCTATAGATATTGTTTAAGTGCTGAAGGATTAACATTTGTTTCTTTTATCACAGGTCAAGACACAGAAAGATACAAGGAGGTACAATAATCTTTTATGGTGGGGTGGTACATTATGCCAGTAGGCTATGATGCAGAGTGATACTGCTGGCACTGTTCATGCCTATTATTTCCCAAACTAAAAGCTCCTCAGTTAGAGTCCACTTTGTTACTCTTGGGCATTCATTATTCCATATATACATATAGATTGGCGAATGATACTTAAGGGGTTGACTGTGGATGGGCAATGGCAGACATTTAGAGACCGCATGGATGAACTACAACAATTGTACATTCCTGTCTGGCGTAAAAATAAAAAAGGGAAGGTGGCTCAACCGTGGCTATCAAGGGAAATCAGGGATAGTATTAAAGCCAAGGAAGTGGCATACAAACTGGCCAGAAATAGCAGCGAACCCGGGGACTGGGAGAAATTTAGAACTCAGCAGAGGAGGACAAAGGGTTTGATTAGGGCAGGGAAAATAGAGTACGAGAAGAAGCTTGCAGGGAACATTAAGGCGGATTGCAAAAGTTTCAATAGATATGTAAAGAGAAAAAGGTTAGTAAAGACAAACGTAGGTCCCCTGCAGTCAGAATCAGGGGAAGTCATAACGGGGAACAAAGAAATGGCAGACCAATTGAACAAGTACTTTGGTTCGGTATTCACTAAGGAGGACACCAACAACCTTCCGGATATAAAAGGGGTCAGAGGGTCTAGTAAGGAGGAGGAACTGAGGGAAATCTTTATTAGTCGGGAAATTGTGTTGGGGAAATTGATGGGATTGAAGGCCGATAAATCCCCAGGGCCTGATGGACTGCATCCCAGAGTACTTAAGGAGATGGCCTTGGAAATAGTGGATGCATTGACAGTCATTTTCCAACATTCCATTGACTCTGGATCAGTTCCTATCGAGTGGAGGGTAGCCAATGTAATCCCACTTTTTAAAAAAGGAGGGAGAGAGAAAACAGGGAATTATAGACCGGTCAGCCTGACCTCAGTAGTGGGTAAAATGATGGAATCAATTATTAAGGATGTCATAGCAGTGCATTTGGAAAATGGTGACATGATAGATCCAAGTCAGCATGGATTTGTGAAAGGGAAATCATGCTTGACAAACCTTCTGGAATTTTTTGAGGATGTTTCCAGTAAAGTGGACAAGGGAGAACCAGTTGATGTGGTATATTTGGACTTTCAGAAGGGTTTCGACAAGGTCCCACACAAGAGATTAATGTGCAAAGTTAAAGCACATGGGATTGGGGGTAGTGTGCTGATGTGGATTGAGAACTGGTTGTCAGACAGGAAGCAAAGAGTAGGAGTAAATGGGTACTTTTCAGAATGGCAGGCAGTGACTAGTGGGGTACCACAAGGTTCTGTGCTGGGGCCCCAGCAGTTTACATTGTACATTAATGATTTAGACGAGGGGATTAAATGTAGTATCTCCAAATTTGCGGATGACACTAAGTTGGGTGGCAGTGTGAGCTGCGAGGAGGATGCTATGAGGCTGCAGAGTGACTTGGATAGGTTAGGTGAGTGGGAAAATGCATGGCAGATGAAGTATAATGTGGATAAATGTGAGGTTATCCACTTTGGTGGTAAAAACAGAGAGCCAGACTATTATCTGAATGGTGACAGATTAGGAAAAGGGGAGGTGCAACGAGACCTGGGTGTCATGGTACATCAGTCATTGAAGGTTGGCATGCAGGTACAGCAGGCGGTTAAGAAAGCAAATGGCATGTTGGCCTTCATAGCGAGGGGATTTGAGTACAGGGGCAGGGAGGTGTTGCTACAGTTGTACAGGTCCTTGGTGAGGCCACACCTGGAGTATTGTGTACAGTTTTGGTCTCCTAACTTGAGGAAGGACATTCTTGCTATTGAGGGAGTGCAGCGAAGATTCACCAGACTGATTCACGGGATGGTGGGACTGACCTATCAAGAAAGACTGGATCAACTGGGCTTGTATTCACTGGAGTTCAGAAGAATGAGTGGGGACCTCATAGAAACGTTTAAAATTCTGATGGGTTTAGACAGGTTAGATGCAGGAAGAATGTTCCCAATGTTGGGGAAGTCCAGAACCAGGGGTCACAGTCTAAGGATAAGGGGTAAGCCATTTAGGACCGAGATGAGGAGAAACTTCTTCACCCAGAGAGTGGTGAACCTGTGGAATTCTCTACCACAGAAAGTAGTTGAGGCCAATTCACTAAATATATTCAAAAGGGAGTTCGATGAAGTCCTTACTACTAGCGGGATCAAGGGTTATGGCGAGAAAGCAGGAAGGGGGTACTGAAGTTGCATGTTCAGCCATGAACTCATTGAATGGCGGTGCAGGCTAGAAGGGCTGAATGGCCTACTCCTGCACCTATTTTCTATGTTTCTATGTTCTATGTTTCTATATAATGTAAATATATATATATATAATGTATATATATATATATAAACTATCAGAACCCCATGATTAGATTTCAGCCAGTAGCTCAAGCTCAAGCATCCATCAATCTATAGGGTTAATTCTGCATTCATACTCTTCCACCAGGGATCCAAGCTCACAGGTAGCAGAGGACAGAAAGTTGTAATCTTTAATTATGTTCTTTTTAAGCATAGCTTCCCCATTGGGAATTCAGCATCATGGAATCTATCCTTATCTAAATCCTTCGTTAGATTTCAGCCTCAAAAGCACTCTCTGATATTCAATACTCCATTTATAAACTTTGTACCACTCGATTATATTCCATCCTATAGCTCACTCCTGTGTATCTGTTATTCAATATAAAATCCAACCAAACCTCTTGATTAGATTCCAGTCTGTACATCACTCCCTGGTATCTGTTATTCATCAAATAAACTACCCAAACACTTTGATTAGATTCCAATATGCAAGCTTTGTGAATGGTATGGCAATGAACCTTGTTCACATTTCATAAAATAATACATTTCTCATTGTGATACACATATTTTGGTTTACAGGACTGTCAACATTGAGTAAATCCTAGGTGTAAGATTTTTAGTCACAAGCTATTAGATATATACCTGATGCATCGTCTCATGTCAGCAAAAGGTTAAAAGCAGTAAACTCTTCCCATCATAAGGGCTTCATGTATGGCATTGGCATTAATATATTCTTCTCTCTTCTTTCTTATTCCTTCCCCAGTCTTTCTCTTATTTTTGACTTTCTCTGTCTCTCTGTTACTGTATTTCCCTGTTCTCTTCATAGTCCACATAGCCGTGAGTTTTATTTTGGAACATAAGAACACAAGAAATAGGAGCAGGAGAAGGCCATACGGTCCTTCGAGCCTGCTCCGCCATTCAATAAGATCATGGCTGATCTGATCATGGACTCAGCTCCACTTCCCTGCCCACTCCCCATAACCCCTTATCTCCTTATCATTTAAGAAACTGTCTATTTCTGTCTTAAATTTATTCAATGTCCCAGCTTCAACAGCTCTCTGAGGCAGTGAATTCCACAGAGAAGAAATTTCTACTTAGTTTTAAATGGGCGGCCCAGTATTCTAAGATCATACCCTCTAGTTCTAGTCTCCCCCATCAGTGGAAACATCCTCTCTGCATCCACCTTGTCAAGCCCCTCATAATCTTATATGTTTCGATAAGATCACCTCTCATTCTTCTGAATTCCAATGAGTAGAGGCCCAACCTACTCAACCTTTCCTCATAAGTCAACCCCCTCATCCCCGGAATCAACCTAGTGAACCTTCTCTGAACAGCCTCCAAAGCCGTTAATATAGATTGTAAATAGTTGGGGTCCCAGCACTGATCCCTGTGGCACCCCACTAGTTACTGATTGTCAACCAGAGAATGAACTATTTATCCCGACTCTCTGTTTTCTGTTAGTTAGCCAATCCTCTATCCATGCTAATATATTACCCCCAACCCCGTGAACCTTTATCTTGTGCAGTAACCTTTTATGTGGCACCTTGTCAAATGCCTTCTGGAAGTCCAAATACACCACATCCACTGGTTCCCCTTTATCCACCATATTCGTTACATCCTCAAAGAATTCCAGCAAATTTGTCAAACATGACTTCCCCTTCATAAATCCATGCTGACTCTGCCTGACCGAATTTTGCTTTTCCAAATGTCCTGCTACTGCTTCTTTAATAATGGACTCCAACATTTTCCCAACCACAGATGTTAGGCTAACTAGTCTATAGTTTCCTGCTTTTTGTCTGCCTCCTTTTTTAAATAGGGGTGTTACATATGCAGTTTTCCAATCTGCTGGGTCCTCCCCAGAATCCAGGGAATTTTGGTAAATTACAACCAATGCATCCACAATTCCTGCCGCTACTTCTCTTAAGACCCTAGGATGCAAGCCATCAGGTCCAGGGGATTTATCTGCCTTTAGTCCCATTATCTTACTGAGTACCACCTCCTTAGTGATTGTGATTGTGTTAAGTTCCTCCCCCCCTATAGCCCCTTGACTATCCACTGTTGGGATATTGTTAGTGTCCTCTACCGTAAAGACTGATACAAAATATTTGTTCAGAGTTTCTGCCATTTCCATGTTCCCCATTACTAATTCCCCTGGATGCTTTGTGCAGCCGGGACGAACACGTGAGCAGGAGGTGTCTCCAGCTGCACCAACTCGAGCTCCGTGTTTTGGAGCTTGAGCAGCGGCTGGGGTCACTGCGGTGCATCCGCGAGACTGAGAGTTATGTGGATAGCACGTTTCTAAAGGTTGTCACCCCACAGCTTAAGAGTGTGTAGGCAGATAGGGTTTGGGTGACCCCTGGACAGAAGAGGAGGACTAGGCAGGTAGTGCAGGAGTTCCCTGAGCCCATCTCGCTCTCCAACCGGCAATCTGTTCTGAGTACCAGTGAGGGCGATGGTGGCTCTGGGGAGTGCAGCCAGAGCCAAGTCCACGGCACCATGGGTGGCTCAGCTGCACAGGGGGTGGAGGAAAAAGAATGGAAGAGCTATCGTGGTAGGGGATTCCATTGACAGGGGAGCAAGAGTTCACTGTAGAGGTAGGGCTATCTCAGCATCCGTAACAATTACCCTTCTGCGTACCAACCTATAAAACTCAGAAAAGCTGACAAAATAGCTTCAAAAAGCAATGTACAGCTGAAAAATAGCCCTGAAAAAAGAAAGACCAATGTGCAAGACCACTACATCAAGACGAGTGAATAAGCTAAATTCATTTTTGTTACATTAGATTTCAGGATATTTATAAGTGTTTTGAGATCACATTTTGAAATTCAGCTTGTTTTCATGTGAAAACTGAAACCCAATAGCCTCAGGTATGACATAAAAAGAGCTCCTTACAATGCATATCCACTGGTACATGAGCTTGTCTGCAGCTCTACCCAATATTCCAACAGTTATACAGGTTAGCGTCCGAAATGCAAAGTTCCGGAATTCAGAATGTTCCAGAATGCGGACACCGGGCCAATCAGTGGCGGGGTCGTCCGGAAACCGGAAAATTTTCCGAAATCTGAACTCCCCCACCTCAGCCACCCAACCTCGCCCCGGCCTCGGCCCGACTGACATCGCTCCAGCATCAGCCCGACCTACGTCACTCTGGCATCGGCCCGACCTACTCGCCCCAGCCTCGGCCCGCCTGACTCCCCCTTACTTCGGCCCGCCTGACGCCCCCCCTCCCTTCCCCTCATCCGCCCAACACCCCCATCCATCCCCCCCCTCCCCTACCTACCGCGGCCCAGGCAAAGACATTCCGAAATCCAGAAATACCCGGAACCCGGAACAGCCTCGGTCCCGAGGTTTCCGGATTTTGGACGTCACACCTGTAATAGAAACATAGAAAATAGGTGCAGTAGTAGGCCATTCGGCCCTTCGAGCCTGCACTGCCATTCAATGAGTTCAGCCCAGACTCTAAATGAAGTTCTCCCATTGGCCAATAAATAACCAATGCCTTAAACCAAACACTAAGCAATGTTTGGACCAAGGCTATAATGAGGTCTGGAGCCGAGTGATCCTGGCAGAACCCAAACTGAGCATCAGTGAGCAGCACTGTCAATGACACCTGATAGCACTGTCAATGACACCTTCTATCAGTTTGATAGCATTGTCAACTAGGAAGGCGGGACCCCGCGAGATAAATTGAGCTTACCGCCCCCCCCGAGAGTAAACCAGCAAGAAATATAAAAACAGATAGTAAGAGTTTCTACAGGTATATAAAAAGGAGGCGAGTAGCTAAAGTAAATGTTGTTCCCTTAGCGGATGAGACTGGGGAATTAATAATGGGAAACAGGGAATGGCGGAAACTTTGAACAAATAGTTTGTATCAGCCTTCACGGTAGAAGATACTAAAAGCATCCCAATAATTGATAATCAAGGGGTTATTGCGGGGGGAGGACTTAAAACAATCACTATCACTAGAGAAAAAGAACTAGGCAAACTAATAGGACTAAAGGTGGACAGGTCTCCTGGACCTGATAGCCTGCATCCCAGGGTCTTAAAAGTGGCTGGAGAGATAGTGAATGCATTGGTTGTAATCTACCAAAATTCCCTTGATTGGAAAACCACAAATGTAACATCCCTATTTAAGAAAGGAGGCAGAAAGCAGGAAACTATAGACCAGTTAGCCTAACATCTGTTATTGGGAAAATGCTGGAGTCCATTATTAAGGAAGTAGTAGCAGGACGTTTAGAAAATCATAATGCAGTCAAGCAGAGTCAGCAAGGTTTTATGAAAGGGAAATCATGTTTGACAAATTTGAGGATGTAACGAGCAGGGTGGATAAAGGGGAACCAGTAGATATCGTGTATTTGGATTTCCAGAAGGCATTCGATAAGGTGCCACACAAAAGGTTACTGCACAAGGTATGAATTCACGGGGTTGGGGGGTAATATATTAGCATGGATAGAGGATTAACTAACTAACAGAAAACAGAGAGTTGGGATAAATGGGTCATTTTCAGGTTGGCAAACTAACTAGTGGGGTGCCACAGGGATCAGTGCTGGGGCCTCAACTATTTACAATCTATATTAATGACTTGGATGAAGGCACCGAGTGTAATGTAGCCAAATTTTCTGATGATACACAGATAAGTGGGAAAGCAAGTTGTTAGGATGCAAAGAATCTGCAAAGGGATATAGATAGGCTAACTGAGTGGGCAAAAATTTGGCAGATGGAGTATAATGTGGGAAAATGTGAGGTTATCCACTTTGGTAGGAAAAATAAAAAATCAATTATTATTTAAATGTGGAAAGATTACAAAATAATGCAGTACATAGGGATCTGAGTGTCCTTGTGCATGAAATACAAAAAGTATGCAGGTACAGCAAGTAATTTGGAAGGCAAATGGAATGTTGGCCATTATTGCAAGGGGGATGGAGTATAAAAGTAGGGAAGTCCTGCTACAACTGTACAGGGTATTGGTGAGACCACACCTGGAGTACTGCGTACAGTTGAGGTCTCCTTATTTAAGGAGGGATATACTTGCATTGAAGGCAATTCAGAGAAGGTTCACCAGGTTGATTCCTGAGATGAAGGGTTGTCATATGAAGAAAAGTTGAGCAAGTTGGGCCTATACTCATTGGCGTTTAGAAGAATGAGAGGTGATCTTATTGAAGCGTATAAGATTCTGAGGGGGCTTGACAGGGGAGATGCAGAGCGGATATTTCCCCTCGTGGGGAAATTTAGAACTAGGGGCATAGTTTCAGAAGGGATCACCCATTTAAAATGAGGAGGAATTCCTTCTCTTAGAAGGGTGTGAACCTTTAGAATTCTCTACTCCAGAGAGCTGTGGAGGCTGGGTCATTGAATATATTTAAGGTGGAGATAGACAGATTTTTGAATGATAAGAGAGTGAAGGTGTATGGGGAGCGAGCGGAGAAGTGGAGTTGAGGCCAATATCAGATCAGCCATGATCTTATTGAATGGTGGAACAGGCTCGAGGGGCCAAATGGCCTACTCCTGCTCCTATTTTTTATGTATGTTCAATGACACCTTCCATCACTTTGCTGATGATTGAGAGTAGATTGACGGGGCGGTAATTGGACAGATTGGATTTGTCCTGCTTTTTGTAGACAGACATACCTGGGCAGTTTTCCACATTGTCGGGTAGATGCCAGTGTTGTAGCTGTACTATAACAGCTTGGCTAGAGACACAGCTAATTTTGGTGCACAAATCTTCAGCGCGACAACTGGAATGTTGTCGGGATCCATAACTTTTGCTCTATCCAGTGCGCTCAGCCGCTTACAGATATCACTTGGAGTGAATCGAATTGACTGAAGGCTGGCTTCTGTGATGGTGGGGATTTCAGGAGGAGGCCGATATGGATCATCCATTCTGGCTGAAGATGATTGCACACATTTCAGCCTTGTCTTTTGCATTCATGTGCTGGGCTTCGCCATCATTGGGGATGAGGATAAATCATGGAGCCTCCTCCTCCTGTTAGTTGTTTAATTGTCCACCATCATTCACAACTGGATGTGGCAGGACTGCAGAGCTTTGATCTGATCCGTTGATTGTGGGATCACTTAGCTGTTTATAGCATGCTGCTTCAGCTGCTTAGCATGCATGTAGTCCTGTGTTGCAGCTTCCTCAGGTTGGTACTCATTTTTAGGTCTGTCTGATGCTCTCCTGGCATGCTCTTCTGCACTCCTCATTGAACCAGGGTTGGTCTCCTGGCTTGATGGTAATGGTAAAGTGAAGGATATGCCGGGCCATGAGGTTATAGATTGTGGTGGAATGCAATTCTGCTGCTGCTGATGATCCAGTGTCTCATGAATGCCCAGTTTTGAGCTGTTAGATCTGTTCAGAATCTCTCCTATTCAACACGGTAGTAGTGCCACATAACACAATGGAGGGTGTCTTCAGTGTGAAGACAGGACTTCATCTCCACAATGACTGTGCGGTGATCACTGCTACCAATGCTGTCATGGACAGATTGATGAGAACGAGGTCAAGTAGGTTTTTCCCTCGTGCTGGTTCTTTCACCACCTACTGAAGGCCTAGTCTGGCAGCTCTGTCCTTCGGCCAGCTTGGTCAGTAGTGCTGCTCGCGAGCCACTCTTGGTGATGGACATTGAAGTCCCCCACCCAGAGTACATTCTGTGCCCTTGCTACCCTCAGTATCTCTTCCAAGTGGTGTTCAACATGGAGGAGTACTGATTCATCAGCTGAGGGAGGGCAGTAGGTGATAATCAGCAGGTTTCCTTGCCCATGCTTGACCTGCAGCCATGAGACTTCATGGGGTCCGGAGTCAATGTTGAGGACTCCCAGGGCCACTTCCTCCTGACTGTATACCACTGTGCCGCCATCTCAGGTGGGTCTGTCCTGCCAGTGGGACAGGACATACCGAGGGATGGTGATGGAGGAATCTGGGACATTGGCAGAAAGGTATGATTCTGTGAGTATGACTATATCAGGCTGTTGCTTGACTAGTCTGTGGGACAGCTCTAACAATTTTGGCACAAGTCCCCAGATATTAGTGAGGAGGACCTTTCAGGGTCAGCTGGGATGTGTGTGCCATTGTCGTGTCTGAAGCTGGTGCCAAGGTCTATGCCAGGTGGTCCGTCCGGTTTTATTCTTATTATTGTTTCTTGTAGCAGTTTGTTACAACTGAGTGGCTTGCTGGGCCATTTCAGAGGGTGGTTAAGAGTCACCCACATTGTTGGAGTCACATATAGACCAGACCAGGTAAGGACGGCAGATTTCCTTCCCAAAAGGGCATTAGTGAACCAGATAGGTTTTAAGACAATCCGGTAGTTTCATGATCACCATTACTGACACTAGCTTTTTTATTAACTGAATTTAAACTGAGTTCCAGTTTGTGTATGTCTCTCCTCATTTTTATTTCCTTGCTGCATTTGTTTTTGTCTCCACTGTTTGCAGTGCTTCATTGTTGTCACATATTACCCTCTCACCATTCACTCTGTTCCATTCATTTAAGGGGAAGCTAGATAAGCATGAGGGAGAATGGAATAGAAGGATATGCTGATAGATTAGATGAAGAGAGGTAGTAGTGTGGAAAATAAAAACCAGAACAGACCATTTGGACCGAATGGCCTGTTTCTGTGCTGTAAATTCTATATAATTCTCTCTGCTGGCTCTATTACTGTTCATTTACTGATAAGTGTCTACCCATTGGCGCTCCCCATGCCTTCCACCTCTTGTATTATTTTCACCCTTCCACTCCTTGTTCTTCACCCTTTCACTTCTTGCTCTCCTGTTCTTTTTCCTTTCTTCCTCTCTTCCCTCACCCTTCTTTGCCCCTTTACCCTTTTTCCATTAACCCTTTTCCTCTCATCCCCTACCCTTACTCTTGCCTCTCGCCACACTCACCATAACCCCTCTTCCTGTCCCTTCACCATTTCCACCTTCCTCTTCCCTTCTTGTTGCCCTCTCCTCCTTCACCATTTCCATCTTCCTTCCATCCCATCATTGTTGTCCTTGACCTCCATTTCAATCTCCCCTCCTTGGATCCCTCACCTTATCCATGTTCCTCTCTCCTTTTCCCCTCTTCCCTCACTTGTTACCCTCAATGTGTTCCTCTTCCTTTCCCTTTCTCCCTCCATCACCATCACCCTTAACCTGCTGCCTTCACCCTTTCCCGATTACTTGCACCTTTCAATCAGCCTGCCTTTCTTCCCCTCAATCTACTCCCTTCTGGCTTTTTGCAACAGTACCCCCATCCATGCTGGCTGACTATTCTTTGAAGTTGGGAAGGTTGTTGTTCATTTTTCAAAATGCTGAGTGTGTTAATAATAAATCTGCTGAGTAATTTTTACTCGATAGATAAATTATGAGCATGGTGAGCACTTTAAAGAGTGACCAGCACACTTCCCAGCTGCGAAGTGGAGCTAGCAAAGCCACAGAGCTATGGCAATCAGAGATGGGGGAGCAACCCTATTTCACCTAAAAATAGGGACAGTAGCTGGATCAAAATTACAAGGAGAATTGAAGCTTTTACTTATCACTTGTTGTCCACTCATTCTGATTTTCAGGTATACCTCAATTTGGACAGCAAGAGTTTCTGTCGGAAACAGGTGAGGGCCTCATTAGTAAATTTAAGTCAGTGTCAGATGATGTCATTATGATCTCCGTAAGGCAAGTTTTATCTCTGAATGCACTGCTACCACCAGTTCCTGATCCTACCTACAAACCGTGTTGGTACAAGTTGAGAGGTGGCCATTTTGAGCAATATTTAAAGGGAGAGTGAACAGCCAGTTGTCATGGTGCATATAGGTATCAACGATATAGGTAAAAAAACGGAATGAGGTCCTACAAGCTGAATTTAGGGAGCTAGGAGTTAAATTAAAAAGTAGGACCTCAAAGGTAGTAATCTCAGCATTGCTACCAGTGCCACGTGCTAGTCAGAGTAGGAATTGCAGGATAGCTCAGATGAATACATAGCTTGAGGAGTGGTGCAGAAGGGAGGGATTCAAATTCCTGGGACATTGGAACTGGTTCTGGGGGAGGTGGGACCAGTACAAACCGGACGGTCTGCACCTGGGCAGGGGAACCAATGTCCTAGAGGGAATGTTTTCTAGTGCTGTTGGGGAAGGGTTAAACTAATGTGGCAGGGGGATGGGAACCTATGCAGGGAGACAGAGGGAAGTGGAATTGGGAGCAGAAGCAAAAGATGGAAAGATGAAAAGTAAAAGTAGGGGCAGAGAAACCGTTGGCAAAAAGGGCCTCATTACAGCAAAATTCTAAAGGAGCGAAGGGTGTTAAAAAGACAAGCCTGAAGGCTCTGTGCCTCAATGCAAGGAGTATTCGGAATAAGGTGGATGAATTAACTATGCAGTTAACAGTTAATGGATATGATGTAATTGGCATCACCGAGACATGGCTCCAGGGTGACCAAGGCTGGGAACTCAACATCCAGGGGTATTCAACATTTGGGAAGGATAGACAGAAAGGAAAAGGAGGTGGAGTGGCGTTGCTGGTTAAAGAGGAAATTAATGCAATAGTAAGGAAGGACATTAGCTTGGATGATGTGGAATCTGTATGGGTGGAGCTACGGAATACCAAAGGGTAGAAAACGCTAGTGGGAGTTGTGTAGAGACCACCAGACAGTAGTAGTGAGGTTGGGGACAGCATCAAACAAGAAATTAGGGATGCGTACAATAAAGATACAGCAGTTATCATGGGCGACTTTAATCTACATATTGATTGGGCTAACCAAACTGGTAGCAATGCGGTGGAGGAAGATTTCCTGGAGTGTATTAGGGATGGTTTTCTCGACCAATATGTCGAGGAACCAACTAGAGGGCTGGCCATCCTAGACTGGGTGATGTGTAATGAGAAAGGACTAATTAACAATCTTGTTGTGCGAGGCCCCTTGGGGAAGAGTGACCATAATATAGTAGAATTCTTTATTAAGATGGAGAGTGACACAGTTAATTCAGAGATTAATTCCTGAACTTAAGGAAAGGTAACTTCGATGGTATGAGACATGAAATGGCTAGAAGACTGGCAAGTGATACTTAAAGGGTTGACGGTGGAAAGGCAATGGCAAACATTTAAAGATCACATGGATGAACTTCAAGAATTGTACATCCCTGTCTGGAGTAAAAAAAAACAGGGAAGGTGGCTCAACCGTGGCTAACAAGGGAAATTAAGGATGGTGTTAAATCCAAGGAAGAGGCATATAAATTGGCCAGAAAAAGCAGCAAACCTGAGGACTGGGAGAATTTTGTAATACAGCAGAGGAGGACAAAGGGTTTAATTAGGAGGGGGAAAATAGAGTATGAGAGGAAGCTTGCTGGGAACGCAAAAACTGACTGCAAAAGCTTCTATAGATATATGAAGAGAAAAAGGTTAGTGAAAAGAAACGTAGGTCCCTTGCAGTCAGATTCAGGTGAATTCAGGTGGATTCAGGGGAACAAGGAAACGGCGGACCAGTTAAACAAATACTTTGGTTCTGTCTTCACAAAGGAAGACACAAATAATCTTCCGGAAATACTAGGGAACCGAGGGTCTAGTGAGAAGGAGGAACTGAAGGAAATCCTTATTAGGCGGAAAATTGTGTTAAAGAAATTGATGGGATTGAAGGCCGATAAATCCCCGAGGCCTGATAGTCTGCATCCCAGAGTACTTAAGGAAGTAGCCCTAGAAATAATGATGCAGTGGTGATCATTTTCCAACAGTCTATTGACTCTGGATCGGTTCCTATAGACTGGAGGGTAGCTAATTTAACACCACTTTTTAAGGAGGGAGAGATAAAATTGGTAATTATAGACCAGTTAGCCTGACATGAGTAGTGGGGAAAATGTTGGAATCAATTATTAAGAATGAAATAGCAGCACATTTGGAAAGCAGTGATGGGATCGGTCCAAGTCAGCATGGATTTATGAAAGGGAAATCATGCTTGAAAATCTGCTAGAATTTTTTGAGGATGTAACTAGTAGAGTGGACAAGGGAGAACCAGTGGATGTGGTGTATTTGGACTTTCAAAAGGCTTTTGACAAGGTCCCACACAAGAGATTGGTGTGAAAAATTAAAGCACATGATATTGGGGGTAATTACTGACGTGGATGGAGAATTGGTTGGCAGACAGGAAGCAGAGAGTCGAGATAAACGGGTCCTTTTCAGAATGGCAGGCAGTGACTAGTGGGGTGCCGCAGGGCTCAGTGCTGGGACCCCAGCTATTTACAATTTACATTAATGATTTGGATGAGGGAATTGAGTGTAATATCTCCAAGTTTGCAGATGACACTAAGCTGGGTGGCGGTGTAAGCTGTGAGGAGGATGCTAAAAGGCTGCAGGGTGACTTGGACAGGTTAGGTGAGTGGGCAAACACGTGACAGATGCAATATAATGTGGATAAATGTGAGGTTATCCACTTTGGGGGCAAAAACACGAAGGCAGAATATTATCTGAATGGTGGCAGATTAGGAAAAGGGGAGGTGCAACGAGACCTAGGTGTCATGGTACAGCAGTCATTGAAAGTTGGCATGCAGGTACAGCAGGCGGTGAAGAAGGCAAATGGTATGTTGGCCTTCATAGCTAGGGAATTTGAGTATAGGAGCAGTGAGGTCTTATTGCAGTTGTACAGGGCCTTGGTGAGGCCTCACCTGGAATATTGTGTTCAGTTTTGGTCTCCTAATCTGAGGAAGGATATTCTTGCTATTGAGGGAGTGCAGCGAAGGTTCACCAGACTGATTCCCGGGATGGCAGGACTGACAAATGAGGAGAGACTGGATCGACTGGGCCTGTATTCACTGGAGTTTAGAAGGATGAGAGGGGATCTCATAGAAACATATAACATTCTGATGGGACTGGACAGGTTAGATGCAGGAAGAATGTTCCCGATGTTGGGGAAGTCCAGAACCAAGGGACATAGTCTAAGGATAAGGGGCAAGCCATTTAGGACTGAGATGAGGAGAAACTTCTTCACTCAGAGAGTTGTTAACCTGTGGAATTCCCTACCGCAGAGAGCTGTTGATACCAGTTCATTGGATATATTCAAGAAGGAGTTAGAAATGGCCTTTACGGCTAAAGGGATCAAGGGGTATGGAGAGAAAGCAGGAAAGAGATACTGAGGTGAATGATCAGCCATGATCTTATTGAATGGTAGAGCAGGCTCGAAGGGCCGAATGGCCTACTCCTGCACCTATTTTCTATGTTTCTATTGATCCTCAGCTGCTCATAGGTAAAATACTAGAAATTTGGGGAGACATTTTGCTCGTATTAAATAGTGATTTTGCTACTTGGATGATTTCAAAGCGATTTTAGTTGCTGGAAAACATTCTGAGGCTTTCTAGCAATGCACCTTTTTCTTCATGGGACCCTTCTGGCAATCCCACTCTGGCAAAAAGAGCAGCAGCAGCAGGAGGAAGGAACAAAGAAAGCTGCAGATGGAACAAATAGATGAAATGATGCGCGCAGGAATCCTTACCCTCCCAACAGAGTTTATAAGCCCAGGACAATATACTTGCAGTTCTCTGAGGAGCAGTGCACAAGGAGGCTTTGCTTCTCTAGGGAGACTGTAGTAGAGTTGTGTCACTTCCTGCAACATCACCTACAACCAACTGCCACAACTAGCACTGCATTGCATGTTACAGTCAAGTTAACTGCATCCCTGAACTTCTTTGCCTGCTGTTCCTTCCAGTCTGTTACAGGAGACATCAGTAACATTGGTCAGTCTGCAGTTCATGCTTGCATTTAGCAGGTGAATACTGTAATATATTTGCTTCATGGGTTCTTTCATAGCAACACATTGCTATTAAGAACTAGTTGGTTTAGTAGCAAAAGGTTTAACAATCACGCTACACATTAGCTGTTCATCCACCAGGATTCCAATCACCTGCCTCATCGTGGATCCTCCGAACCCAACTGGCTAGTGTTTTATTGAGTCTTGTGAACATCATGTGACTGGCTAAGCCATTCCCAACTCGACAGCTCTATAACTCTTTTAAATTATAACTTTAAGGCAAATGTCCCCTTTGGTAAGGGCACTAGAAGCCGCAAATTAACAAATATACGTTAAGGGAACCTTAACAAATCAAATTAAAATTCTGCTTTAATGATGCATTCCAGTCCTTCCGGTGCCCACTTGTCACGGAAGTCCACGAGTGTACCGGTAGACAACTCATGCTCCATCTCCAGGGACAACCTGGCGCAAACATAGCCGTGGAAGAGAGGCAGGCAGTCGGGCTGAATGACACCCTAGACCACCGGCAGCCTGGACCTGTTAATGGCCACTTTGGCCAGGCCCAGTAGTAGTCCCACGAGGAGACAATCTAACCTGCCCACTCCCCTCCGCACCAGATGCCCAAAGATCAGGAGCATGGGACTGAAGTGCAGCCAGAAATCGAGGAGCAGCCCCTTCAAATAGTAAAAGAGAGGCTACAACCTCTCACACCCTACATACACATGGAACACGGACTACTCCAAACTGCAGAAAATGCAGGCAACCTGGGAGTCCGTGAACCAACTTAAAAATCTTATTGTACGGGACCCTCCAGGCCAAGTCCCAATAGATAAGGGGAGGACTCCTGCATAGAGAGCCCTCCATTGGGGACCCACGCCTCCTGCGGACAGCAAGATGGTATGCCATGGTGTGTCTGGATGGCAGACGAGGATGGCAAAATGGAGGGTGTGCAAGAGTAGCCTGTACAGGAGTCCCCTCCGCGGAGAACTGAAAGACACGGAAGGGATTTCCCGGAAGCGGCTCAAGTTGTGAGGCGCTCAACAGCTCTACAAACATATGAGCATACATGTGTGGTTTATAAAATAAAATATGTATTAATCCTAAAATCAGGGTCTTACTTCCTTCCCTGATAGCAAATCCCTAAGCTATTTAGTCCTGACTCCCTCATACAAGTTCACCCCAACCAAGTAGGATCCACTTCCCTCTCTGATAGCATACCCCAATGCAGCTTGAGCCATCTCCTTTCCTGATAGCACTATCTTTCCACCTTCCTGCATGACGTGTATCCATAATATAGCCGCCCCACCTTCCTCCACCACGCAACCTCCCCACCCCCCGGCAGCATTCTCTAACCTGGCCAGTGGTTGAATCCTCATGGTTGTCTCTTAACTGCCCTCTGAAGTGGCAACCCCCTCAGCTGTATCAAACTGCTAAAAAGAACCAGAACCACACGGATTGCAGCAGTTCAAGAAGGCCCACCACCACCTTCTTAGGGCAACTAGGGGTGAGCAATAAATTCCGGCCTTGCAGTGATGCCTACATCCCAAGAATGAATTTTTTTTAAAGTCTGGTTTCCTGCTTGACAGTGTGTCCCTAACTCAGCGGTATCTTCCTGCTTGACAGTGTACTCCAAGTCCAACTGATAAGACATGAAGCTGAGGCCCCTTCTGCCTACACAGTAAAAGATCCCATGGTACTTTATCAAAATAGACCAGGGAGTTCTCTTAGTGTACCAGGTAACATTTATCTTTCAACCAACACAGTAGAAACAGATTAACTGGCCATTCTTATTGCTGTTTGTGAGTGCATGGTGTGCACATTTTGGCTGCCTTGTTTGGCTACAAAACAATAGCTATTTAACCCCACAGGCGAGGAGGGATTCAAAATTTTTTCAATGGCAAAACCAACCCCCAACCAGCCTCCACTTTCAGTTTTAAAGGAAACGGGATACTAACCTGCTCTCCGGAGGTGGGTCCATCCTTATATTTTAATATAGGTTATACGGAAATACGGGTTTCCCGGCCAGTCAATGTCCCCATGCCGCCCTCCCTTCTCGCCTCCCCATTACTTTTGGGGTCTACGTGTGCTAAAAAAAATAATTAATTGGTTATGAAGTGAATTTCCTAATTTTAATTATGAAGCATCTTTGGAACCCCTAAGGAATACCCAGCTTCACGTAACCTCTGTGTGAGGTATAACAGCAAAGCCAACAGAAACCAAGAATAATAAAGTATTGGTGGAGGAAATAGCTAAACATGAATGCCTACCCAGAAAAAAGAACAAAAGCATGGAGCCCAGTGCAGCTGAAAATGTAACAAAAAAAAAGCAACTAAGCAGACCATCTTCAGCCCTATTAGACCCAGTTTTTATGAGTGAGGCTTGTGCTGTAGTAGCATGGCTTCATTTTTAACATTCAAATCTTCCCTCGGAAAATCACATGCCCTGCAACTTGGTCAGGAACCTGATTTTCTGACCTCTACTGGGTGTGTGCACTGACAGAGCTTCATATAATTAGGCTAAATTGCACTATTCTGACTATGTATTCCAACACACTTTTGTTTTCCTAATTGCTTCTCCACATTGTCTTGGCATTGAAAATAACAAGTCGGTCACTCTGAGGTTCCTTTCAAAATCTCTCTGATAATTGTATTCCTTTTATTGTATACTTATGTTGCTCATTATGTCTTCCCACAAGCAATATTTTGCATTTAATTTTGCATACAGTATTAAATTTATTTTGCAATTTATCTACTCAGTTGCATAGTAAATCTAAATTCTGCTACAGAATATTAACTGCAACCTCCAGCCCTACTGCACTCCCTATTTAGTGCAACGTGTAATGTTCAGAAGGCTACAGGCCAGAAAATCCCAAGTTGCGGTAAGAGCATAAAAAAGTCAAAGACAAGAAAAGGTCATCTAGCCCTTCAAGCTCGTCCCTCTAATATTTCAACTCACTCAGCCTATCACTTTGACAAACCCTAATTTAACAGTATCTGTAAATAATTTATTTCTACATCTAGGTCATTAATATAGTGTCAAAACATTGATCTCTGTAGTATTCCACTCAGAACTATTTATCGCATAATACTCCTGTGAAACGCATTGGGACATTTGAACACGTTAAAGGCGCTATATAAATACAAGTTGTTGTTGTTGTATCTAATCCCCTTCTCACAAGTACTCTTGTTTCCTATTTTTTTTAATTCAATCCCACACTCTCCACTGGATTCCCATGGATTTTCGTGTGATTCATAGTAATGTAGGACATAGCTCTGTCAAGCCCATGTGGTGGCTGATGTGCAACGGTCACCACATAAAAATCCACGCACTGGCATCTTCCACCCCCTCAATTGGAATTCAGGACTGGAACATCGGGTCCTTCACTGAAACATCTGTGAGCTCATGTGGAAGCAAGTCCTCCTCGTTCGAGGGACCGCCTGTGATGATGAGGACACCCAAAGCCCTAGATTTGATGCAAATAACACCCTTCATAATTCTGTGGGATTCATCTTGACACTGTTTTTTTTCCCTGCGTACCCATTTGGAACGGGAGCAAGCGAAGCTCCATGTGCGAATGAGCTCTTAAAGTGCAACAGACTTTGTATGTATTTTGCTTGCAATGTTTACTGTGCAATTCTATTGTTATTAAACATTTTTCCATATTTCTGATTTTTTTTAACTCCTTAAGGTAAATTTATTTTTAAAGTGACTCAAATGGAAGAGTTCATTCCCAATCAGACACCCATTTAATTTAAATCAACAAAAATATTGATGTCTGGCAGTGTGAAATTCTACCGCTCTCTGCAAGCATTGCTCCAAGCCAGGAGTTCCCAATCAGGAAATTAGTATTTTATCACAAAGGCAGGAGAGAGAAACATTCACGTTTCAGGTTCTCTCTCCACAGATACCGCCTGAGTATTTCCAGCATTTTCTGATTTTATTACTATAGTATTGTATGGTTGGTACAAGATGAAAGAAAACATTACGCTGTAAACAGCAAGCATTATGGCCGAGTTTTCCAGGTCCTACGGGTGCATACGCGCTCATAAGGGCCCCTCCAACTTACAGGTTTTCGTGGATGAAGTGCATGCGCGAAAACCCGGAACTTGAATCTTCTCGACTGATCCAACGCAACCCTGGGAAAAGGGCATTTGTCGGTGGAGAGTTGGGCTATTTGCCCAGCGAATGCCCGTGAAATTCTTAGGCCTGCCAAAAGCAGGAGTAAGGCCTGCTTTTACTAGCATTAGAGTCTGAATGAACATAAAAATAACATTTTAAAATAATTTTTTTTTAAATCCTGTAAAATAAGTTCAGGTTATTTTTACCCCTTTAAAACATTGAAATTTATTTTCCAAAAATTAAAATTTTTGTTTTAAATATAATGGGGCAGAAATCCCAGACTCCCAGGTCCGTACGGACCCGGGAAGGCATCGCAAAAGCCGGTTTTCAGCGCACAATGTTATGGGGTACTGAAGTTGCATGTTCAGTCATGAACTCATTGGATGGCGGTGCAGGCTCGAAGGGCCGAATAGCCTACTCCTGCACCTATTTTTTATGTTTCTATGTTTCCGATCTATCAGGCTGGAGCTTGACAGATCTTCCGTATCTCGGCAGCCACGACACTTGTATGGGCAAGATTGCGGTATTTACCCAGCAAATGTCCTGAAAACTCTTGTGCCTGATAAAAGCAGGCGCATAGCCTACTTTTAAGAGTTTTAAAACACATTTAAAACATAAAAAATTAAATTAAAAAAACATTTTATTTTTAAAAACTCTGCCCACCTATGTTAAATTTATTTTAAAGTATAATTTAAAAAACTTTTTTAAAAATCGGAAAAATATATATTTTTTAATAATACATCAATAACTTTAATTTAATGTTAAATATGTAGTGTATTTTTTTCTATTTTTTAATGAGCTTTGGGGGGGGTTTCTCATTCATAATAATGGGAACTCCAACTTACGGAGTTCCATTATTATGAATGAGAACATACTTTACCTGATTGGCTGCCCAGAGCCAAGTGGCTGCAACTCCAGGCCTGCGCACGTCCTGACGAGCACGCGCTGCGACGCGCAGTCAGTGGAGGCCTCAGGACCGGGAACTCGCGTGGGTGCAGCAGGAACAAGTAAGTGCGCTTCTTTTTTAAGTTTTTTACCCGATCGACCGTAGGAAGCAGCCGACTGAGATTTCTGGGCCATAATTAAACTGTATTTTAAATATTTATTAATTATTATTTATTTGGTATGTAAATGTGTTTTTATGTGATCGCCATTCATGCTGATAGGGATCCTGTACGGGCTAATGGAATCCCCATAAGCATGAATGGGGATCCCCTTTTATTGGTTGGGGTGGATCTCAGGGGTGCTTGCGATCCGCGTGCACCCCTGGGATATGTGGGCCTTTACCTGGGCGTTCCCGTAAGGTCCCAGGAGCACGAGATTCGGTGGATCCCGAGGCAGAAGGTAGGCACGGACTTTATTTGTGAATCGTAGGCATTTCCCCGCAGGAAGTCTCCGACCGCAAACTCAGGTTCAATATCTGTGGACCTTGGCACACGTTCCTAACAATGTTAGAGAATAGCTTCCTCAAATTGTTCTTGGTCAGTGAGGATTAAAGTTGCCAACTCTGGTTGAATGTATTCCTGGATGTTTCATCACATGATCTCTTGGTTTCAACTGCCCAACCCCCACACTCCCACCATTGGTCGCCCAACACGTCCATCCTCAGGGTGCAACGACTTCCCATGCTAATTAGAAAGTGAAAAGAATCTCCTTGACTGTCAGGTGTTGACTTCTCCATCTCCAATATTGTTATAATTAATAAGCAGAAATGTTCAAAGAAAATGAAAAAAACCTTAACTTTTTTTAATGCCGCTATGATTTATCTCCAGGGTTGCTTGCAGCCGTGTCCTGGAGATTAACCTTCAATTCCTGGAGACACCAGGCCAATCCTGGAGGGTTGGCAACTCTAGTGAGAATGTAGCTGCAGAGCTCTGCCATCTTCAGCATGGACACCTGCAGCCAACTTATAACATAGGGATGACATTCAGTGCTGCACTTGCTGTTAAGCCTTATTCCTGTCCAACACAGTGTAAGAAACAAATTTCACTTACATACCACCTTTTATGATCTTGTGATGTTCCAAATAACTTCACAGATAATTAAGCACTTTTGAAGTGTAGTCAGTGTTGTAATGTAGGGAAAGGTAGTAGCTAATTTGCATATGGTAAGGTCCCACAAATAGCAATGAGTTTAAAGATGTTGATTGAGGAATAAATATTAGCCAAGACACTAGGAGGCCTCGGTTTAGCGTATCACCTGAAAGATGGCACCTCTGACAATGCAACACACCTCAATACTGCACTGAAGTACTCCAGTCTCTGGAGTGAGATCTACAACCTCCTGATTTAAAGGTAAAAAAGCGATTACTAAGCCAAGGCTGACACTTAAAGAACTATGCTGGAATTTGCACTCTTTCACTGCCCGTTTTCTTGGCCGTTTTGGGCGAGAACCGGGTCGGCGAAATTTTCGACAGCTGAGGCACGCTGGCGGTTTCGAAGTGCCGCTGGGTAGCGGACCGCCGGCGTGCAACGCCCACAGATCGCCCTGGGTCGGAGACGTACCACAAAGGAAGGTAGTTTTTGGAGGTCAATCATCTCAGCCCCAGGATATCGCCACAGGAGTTCCTCAGGACAGTGTCCCAGGCCCGACCATCTCCAGCTGCTTCATCAAGGATCTTCCCTGCATCATAAAGTTAGAAGTGGGGATGTTTGCTGATGATTGCACTGTGTGCAGTTCCATTCATTACTGCTTAGATAATGAAGCAGTCCATGCCCTCATGCAGCAAGACCTGGACAACATTCAGGCTTGGAATAATAAGTGGCAAGTAATATTTGTGTCACACCAATGCCAGTCAATGACTATCCACAACAAGTAAAATTCTAACCATCTCCCCTTGACATTACCATTGGTGAATCCCCCATAATCCACTTCCTGGGGTCACCATTGACCAGAAACGTAACTGGACCAGCCACATAAATACTGTGGCTATAAGAGCAGGGCAGAGGAAGGGTATTCGGCAGAGAATGTCTCATCCCCTGTCTCTCCAAAGCCTTTCCACCATCTACAAGGTGTAAGTCAAAAGTGTGATGGAATATTCTCCACTTGCCTGGATGAGTGCAGCTCCAACAACACTCAATAAGCTCGACACCATCCAGGACAAAGCAGTGCGCTAGATTCGCAACCTATCCACCATGTTAAGCATTCACTACCTCCCAGTGCACCATGGCTGCAGTGTACCATCTACAAGATGCACTGCAGCCACTCACCAAGGCTTCCTCAGCACTTCCCAAAGCTGCAACTTCTACCACCTAGAAGGACAAGGGCAGCAGGTGCATGGGAACACCATCACCTCCAAGTTCCCCTCCAAGTTACACACCATCCACACTTGGAAATTGATCGCCATTCCTTCATTGTTGCTCTGTTCAAAATCTGGTAACTCCCTCCCGAACATCACAATGGGAGTACCTTCGCCACAAGAACTGCAGTGGTTCAAGAAGGTGGCTCACCACCACCTTCTCAAGGGCAATTAGGGATGAGTAATAATGCTGGCCTTGCCAGCAATGCTCACATCCCAGGAATGAATTTTTTTAAAATTGGTCGGGAGCTATCATTAGTCCCTCTGTTGATTATGGGCCTATTAGAGACCATAAAGGTAATCTGTGTGTGGTGGCGGAAAAAGTGGGTATGGTTCTTGATGAATACTTTGTGTCAGTTTTCAAGAAGTAGAGCGACAATGCAGACATTGCAATCAGGGAGGAGGAATGTGAAATATTAGATGAAATATAGTGTATATGGATTTTAGCAAGGCTTTTGATAAGGTCTGGTCACGAAAGTAAAAGCCCATAGGATCCAAGGCAAAGTGGCAAGTTGGATCCAAAATTGGCTCAGAGGCAGGAAGCAAACGGTAATGGTCGATGGGTACTTTTGTGACCGGAAGGCTGTTTCCAGTGGGGTTCTGCAAGGCTCAGTACTAGGTCCCTTGCTTTTTGTGGTATATATCAATGATTTAGACTTGAATGTAGGGGGTATGATTAAGAAGTTTGCAGATGATACAAAAATTGGCTGTGTGGTTGATAGTGAAGAAGAAAGCTGCAGACTGCAGGAAGATATCAATGAACTCGTCAGGTGAGAAGAACAGTGGCAAATGGAATTCAATCCAGAGAAATGTGAGGTAATGCATTTGGGGAGGGCTAACAAGGCAAGGGAATACACATTAAATGGTAGGATATTGAGAAGTATAGAGGAACAAAGGGACCTTGGAGTGCATGTCCATAGATCCCTGAAGTTACAAGTCAGGTAGATAAGGTGGTCAAGAAGGCATACGGAATACTTGCCTTTATTAGCCGATGCATAGAATGATGGCCTTTATTGCAAGGGGGATAGAGTATAAAAGCAGAGAAGTCTAGTTACAACTGGGGGTTGACTTATGGAGATAGGTTGAGTAGGTTGGGCCTATACTCATTGGAGTTCAGAAGAATGAGAAGTGATCTTATCGAAACATATAAGATAATGAGGGGGCTCGACAAGGTGGATACGGAGAGGATATTTGCACTAATAGGGGAAGCTAAAACTAGGAGACATAGTCTCAGAATAAGGGGCTGCCCATTTAAAACTGAGATGAGGAGGAATTTCTTCTCTCAGAGGGTTGTAAATCTATGGAATTCTCTGCCCCAGAGAACTGTGGAGGCTGGGTCATTGAATATATTTAAGGCGGAGATAGACAGATTTTTGAATGATAAGGAAATAAAGGGTTATGGGGAGCGGGCAGGGAAGTGGAGCTGAGTCCATGATCAAATAAACCATGACCTTATTAAATGGTGGAGCAGGCTCGAGGGGCCAGGTGGCTTACTCCTGCTCCTATTTCTTATGTTCTAATACAAGAGCAGGGAGGTTATGCTTGAACTGTATAAAACACTAGAATACTGCGTGCAGTTCTGGCCACCACATGACAGGAAAGATATAACTGCACAAGAGAGGGTACAGAGGAGATTTACGAGGATATTGCCTGGACTGGAGAATTTTAGCTATGAGGAAAGATTGGATAGGCTGGGTTTGTTTTCTTTGGAACAGAGGAGGCTGAGAGGAGACCTTATTGAGGTGTACAAAATTATGAGGGGCCTAGAGTGGATAGGATAGGCCTATTTCCCTTAGCAGATGGGTCAACAACCAGGGGACACAGATTTAAAGTAATTGGTCGGAGATTGAGAGGGGATTTGAGGGGAAATATTTTCATCCAGAGTGTGGTGGGAGTCTGGAACTCACTGCCTGAAAGGGTGGTAGAGGCAGAAACCTTCACCATATTTAAAAAGTACTTAGATGTGCACTTGAATTGCAGTAACCTACACAGCTATGGACCAAGAGCTGGAAAGTGGGATTAGGCTGGATAGCTCTTTCTCAGCTGGCGCGGACACGCTGGGCCAAAATGGCCTCCTTCCGTGCTGTAAATTTCTATGATTCTATTCACATCTCGCCGAATCGCATTAGCCAAGACAAGGCATAATGAAATAAATTAAACAAATAAAAGACATATCGGCCATTGAACAATCAGTTCTGATGAAGGTCGAAAACCAAACCATTGAACTGCCTGAAACATAGAAAATAGATGCAGGAGTAGGCCATTCGGCCCTTCGAGCCTGCACCACTATTCAATATGATCATGGCTGATCATTTTTGCAACTTTAGTACTCTATTCCTGCTTTCTCTCCATACTCCTTGATCCGTTTAGCTGTAAGGGCCGCATCTAACTCCCTCGAACGAACTGGCCTCAACAACTTTCTGTGGTAGAGAATTCCACAGGTTCACAATTCTCTGAGTGAAGAAGTTTCTTCTCATCTCGGTCCTAAATGGCTTACCCCTTACCATTAGACTGTGACCCCTGGTTCTGGACTTCCCCAACATTGGGAACATTCTACCTGCATCTAACCTGTCCAATCCCGTCAGAACTTTATATGTTTCTATGAGATCCCCTCACATTCTTCTAAATTCCACTGAATATAAGCCTAGTCGATCCAGTCTTTCTTTATATGTCAGTCCTGCCATCCCGGGAATCAGTCTGGTGAACCTTCGATGCACTCCCTCAATAGCAAGAATGTCCTTCCTCAGATTAGGAGACCAAAACTGTACACAATATTCAAGGTGTGGCCTCACCAAGGCCCTGAACAACTGCAGTAAGACCTCCCTGCTCCTATACTCAAATCCTCTTGCTATGAAGGCCAACATGCCATTTGCCTTCTTCACCGCTTGCTATATCTGCATGCCAACTTTCAATGACTGATGTATCATGACACTCAGGTTTCGTTGCACCTCCCCTTTTCCTAATCTGTCACCATTCAGATAATATTCTGCCTTCCTGTTTTTGCCCCCAAAGTGGATAACCTCACATGTATCTACATTATACTGCATCTGCCATGCATTTGCCCACTCACCTAACCTGTCCAAGTCACCCAGCAGTCTCTTAGCATCCTCCTCACAGCTCATACTGCCACCCAGCTTAGTGTCATCTGCAAACTTGGAGATACTACATTCAATTCCTTCGTCTAAATTATTAATGTATATTGTAACTAGCTGGGGTCCCAGCACTGAACCTTGCGGTCATCATCATAGGCAGTCTCTTGGAATCGAGGGAGACTTGCTTCCACTTTTGAACTGAGTTCTTTCGTGGCTGAACAGTCCAATCCGAGAGCCACAGACTCTGTCACAGGTGGGACAGATAGTCGTTGAGGGGAGGGATGGGTCGGACTGGTTTGCTGCATGCTCTTTCCGCTGCCTGCGCTGATTTCTGCATGCTCTCGGTGTTGAGACTCAAAGTGCTCAGCGCCCTCTCGGATGCACTTCCTCCACTTCAGGCAGTCTTGGGCCAGGGACTCTCAGGTGTCAGTGGGGATGTCGCACTTTATCAGGGAGGCTTTGAGGGTGTCCTTGTAGCGTTTCCGCTGCTCACCTTTGGCTCGTTTGCCGTGAAGGAGCTCCGAGTAGAGCACTTACTTTGGGAGTCTCGTGTCTGGCATGCGTACTATGTGGCCTGCCCAGCGGAGCTGATCAAGTGTGGTCAGTGCTTCAATGATGGGGATGTTAGTCTGAATGAGGACACTGATGTGGGTGCGCCTATCCTCCCAGGGGATTTGTAGGATCTTGCGGAGACGTCGTTGATGATATTTCTCCAGAAACTTGAGGTGTCTACTGTATTATAGTCCACATCTCTGAGCCATACAGGAGGGCAGGTATTACTACAGCCCTGTAGACCATGAGCTTGGTGGCAGCTTTGAGGGCCTGGTCTTCAAACATTCTTTTCCTCAGGCGGCCGAAGACGGCACTGGCGCACTAGAGGTGGTGTTGGATCTCGTTGGCGATGCCTGCTCTTGTTGATAGGAGATATGGGAAGTGGTCCACGGTGTCCAGGGAAGCTTGCAGTACCGCACTAGTCACTGCCTGCCATTCTGAAAAGGACCCGTTTATTCCTACTCTTTGCTTCCTGTCTGCCAACCAGTTCTCTATCCATGTCAATACATTACCCCCAATACCGTGTGCTTTAATTTTGCACACTAATCTCTTGTGTGGGACCTTGTCAAAAGCCTTTTTAAAGTCCAAATAACACCACATCCACTGGTTCTCCCTTGTCCACTGTACTAGTTACATCCTCAAAAAATTCTAGAAGATTTGTCAAGCATTATTTCCCTTTCATAAATCCATGCTGACTTGGACCGATCCTGTCACTGCTTTCCAAATGCGCTGCTATTACATCTTTAATAATTGATTCCAACATTTTCCTCACTACCGATGTCAGTCTAACCGGTCTATAATTCCGTTTTCTCTCTCCCTCCTTTTTTAAAAAGTGGGCTTACATTAGCTACTCTCCAGTCTATAGGAACTGATCCAGAGTCTATAGAATATTGGAAAATGACCACCAATGCATCCACTATTTCTAGGGCCACTTCCTTAAGTACTCTGGTGTGCAGACGATCAGGCCCCTAGGGATTTATCGGCCTTCAGTTCCATCAATTTCCCCAACACAGTTTCCTGACTAACAAGGATTTCCCTCAGTTCCTCCTTCTCACTAGACCCTCGGTCCCCTAGTATTTCCGGAAGGTTATTTATGTCTTCCTTCGTGAAGACAGAACCAAAAAAAATCAGGAAATGCTGGAGACACTCAGTACATCGGGCAGCCTTCATCACACTGCTCACCACCACTTCCCCGAGGACAATTCGGGGTGGACAATCGATGCAGGCCCTGTCAACATCCCGTGAATGAACAAAAATGAGCCCCTCTGTGGAGAAATAAAACTCCATCAGCGTTTAGTTGTGCCGCTTCGTTAGAATCGGCGAGTGTTTCAAACACTTTCTGTTTCAGGTTTGCAGCGCCTGAGTTATTTTGCTGTCCCGTCAACCTTAGGTGCTCTCACCCCGGACGCCGATTGCACCCCAACGGGTCCTGCAGACTTTGCTGTTTCTCCTCCCTTTGAAAAAAGGGCCTTGTAAATGTCTGCTGTGTCATCCAGGTCGGGTGGCACGGATACATGTTTTTTTTATGTTTTGCAGGTAGACTCTAAAAGAGTTTCTCCTCCCTTTGGTTTCCATCGCAACCAAAGCACGGCCCCCCATCGCCCCGCCCCCCCCCCCCCTTCCTTCGCCCTTCTCTCTTTGTGACGTAATGAAAACGGCTCGTCGAACGCGGGAACGCGCCGTTGCGTCGTGGCGTCAGAAGTACGCGCGGCCTGCGATTGGCTGAGCTGGGGCTGAAACAGGATTTAAATCGACGTTGGGCTGTGCGGGGCGGTTTGGGTGCGAGCTGCAAAGAAGAAGAAGAAGAAAGGTAAGACGGAAAGGTAAGACGTGAGGTGAAAGCGGGGCCTGGAAACAGAAAAAGGGACCGTTCAGAACCGCTGCAGCCGAACCTGTGAGTGACCGGAGCAGCTTGAAGGTGGGAGATTGAAGGGAAGGGGAAGATTGGGATGAGGGGAGCAGACACAGAAGTGGATATGCAACAAGCAAAGTACTGCGGGTGCTGGAAATGGGAAACACAAACACCACATGTTGGAAAATGCTTAACACATCCGCGGCGAGAGCAACAGAGTTAGTGTCTCAGGTCGACCACCCTTCGTCAGAACTGGGAAAAGTTAGCCGGTTTCTGTGGATAGATGTGTCTGGTGCAGGCTGCGCAGTGTCCTGGCGGAGTAGAAGGCCCCGTCTGAATATTGAACTCATAAAGTTTCCAACGCTTAGTGCACTGGCTGCAGTATTATCCCTGGGGCCAACATTAATTGAAATGGTTAAACGCTTGTTTTTCCTTTCCCTTGTTTGTTTATACCGGAGACGGCATGGGCTCCGTTAACTTCAATCCAGTCGGACTAGGGCTCATGATTGTGCTGCTGTTCCATTATTATGAGGGGCAATATCAGGGTGGTGGCGATTGCCCCATAAGCACGTCACTGGTGTACAGTAACTTGGTCAAATTATGTTCTTGGTTCTACTATTTTTCCATTTTAATTCCTCCCTCTGGAAAGGTGTTGAGTCTTTTCATCGTAATATCCAACTTCAATTCATTCTAAGCTTTTATACCTGGAATTCAATTTTATATGCTAACCAGTTTTTGTGTGAACAATTTACAGCAGTTTAATGATTGGATAATCTATTTTCATTGATGGTGGTTGAGGGAGAATGTTGACCAGGGAAAATGTGCTACTCTGGAGCCTTTATTGTTCACCTGAATGAGCATAAGGGACATTTCCTCAGTTACTGCATTGGAGTATCAGCCTACATTACGTGCTGGAGTGTGTAGTTTCTTTAGTTTTTCCTTATACATTTTTATCATATGATGATGACACAATTTATGGTGCTTCTCTGAACTGGATCTAGGGTTTGAATGCCTCTTGTCATGTTTGGTGACCTGAACTAGATGTGGTATTTGGTCTCCACACTCAGCATTCTCTGTCATCGAGCTACAGTACGTGGACGATGTCTGCGTCGGCGCACATTCAGAGACTGAACTCCCAAGTCATAGTCAACATCTTCAATGAGTCGTACGAAAGCATAGGCCTTACACTTAAACATCCATAAGACAAAGGTCCTCCACCAACCTGACACTGCCACCACTGCGCCCCCCCCCCCCCCCCGTCATCAAGATCCACGGCATTGCCCTGGACAACGTGGGCCACTTATTTATCAGCAAGGGCAGACATCGACGACTAGATTCAACACTGCCTCCAGTGTGCCAGTGCAGCCTTTGGCTGTCTGAGGAAGAGTGTGTTTGAAGATCAGGCCCTCAAATCTGCCACCAAGCTGTAGTGATACCCACCCTCCTGTATGGCTCACTGAGACGTGGACCATATACAGTAGACACCTCAAATCGCTGGAGAAATACCACCAACGATGTCTCAGCAAGATCTTGCAAATCCCCTGGGAGGGACGCACCAACGTTGGTGTCCTTGATCAAGCCAGCATCGAAGCACTGACCGCACTCTGCCAACTCTGCTGGGCAGGCCAAATTGTTCACATGCCTGATACGAGACTCCCAAATCAAGTGCTCTACTCTGAACTCCTGCACGGCAAGTGAGCCCAAGGTGGGCAGAGGAAACGTTTCAAGGACACCCTCTAAGCCTCCTTGATAAAATGCAACAACCCCACTGACACCTAGGAGCCCCTGGCCAAAGACCGCCCTAAGTGGAGGAAGTGCATCGGGTCTCATCGTCGAGCGCAGGCAGTGGAAGGAGCGTGCGGTAAACCAGTCCCACCCACCCTTTCTTTCAACGACTGCCTGTCCCACCTGTGACAGAGACTAATTCCTGTATTGGACTGTTCAGTCACCTAAGAACACACTTTGAGTGGTAGCAAGTCTTTCTCGATTTCGAGGCACTGCCTATGATGCTATATAATTTGAACATGATTTCCAACGGCCTGTGTTCAGTGTTTTATCAATAGAGTTCAACATTCTATTTGTTTTTGTTTGTTCTGCAATGATTGAATTAATATTCCTTTCTATTTGACTTACTATCGTTTCTTTCAACTTAATCCGTAGCTACTTGATACCATTCATGGAATGCTCGGCTCAGTTTTAGCACTTTTTTCTGAGTCAGATTATGGGTTCAAGCCCCAGTACAGATTTGAGCACATAATTTCGGATGACACTTCAGTGCAATATTGAAGAGAAATTTTGACGTGCCTTTAGCACATCCAGGCTTTCCACTTTGCAATTGGGGTATCACTGCCACACTGTTGAATTTGGTCTTTCAGGATCGTCTCATCTAAATCCACATTTGCAGCTGTTTTCTAAGAAATGAGCAGCACATTATGGTTTATTTTGTTCTGCTTTGTTCCAGGTGATCACATTCTACAGTGGTTTTAATTGACTTTGTTACTTGTGATCAGCAATGTCCTAATAACTGGGCTGTAAGAGATACTACATCTGCTTGATCCTAGGTAGAGATGACAGTTTGGAATACATGTGGCCATTGTGCCTTTCCAGATCTTTGCTAGAGCAATACAAAACTAATTCTATTGCCCTAAGTGCTTCCAATTAGCATGAATTTTCCTGTACTTCATTGGCATATCCAATCATCTGTCTGAACAACTCTGAGGTGAAGCATTCCATGCTAAAGTGGTGCCATGTAAAATATATTTTTCTGAACTACTGCTACTTCTCAATGACAATTTTAAAATGATGATGCCTTGCCAGTGACTCCTCAACCAGAAGGCAAATTACCATCAATTTGTAATTTAAACAATTTCTAAATTTTTTTTTTCTCGTAGATATAGTTAAGTCTTTCCTCGTAACTATAATTTGCCTTCCCTGACATCCTGGCGAATCTATGCTGTACAGTTTCTGGCTTTAATGTACCTTCTGTAATGGCATGCCCAAAACTGTACATAGTACTCTATTTATAAAAACTCAAAATGCTGTTGGCCTTCATATAATATGGTAGAATTCCTTATTAAGATGGAGTGACAAAGCTAATTTGGAAACTAGGGTCCTGAACTTAAGGAAAGGTAACTTTGATGGTATGAGGTGTGAATTGGCTAGAATAGACTGGCAGAGGATACTTAAAGGGTTGACAATGGCAATGGCAAACATTCAAAGATCACATGGATGAACTTCAGCAATTGTACGTTCCTGTCTGGAGTAAAAATAAAACTGGAAAGGTGGCTCAACCATGGCTAACAAGGAAAATTAAGGATAGTGTTAAAACCAAGGAAGAGGCATATAAATTGGCTAGAAAAAGCAACAAACCTGAGGACTGGGAGAAATTTAGAATTCAACAGAGGAGGATGAAGGGTTTAATTAAGAAGGGTAAAATAGAGTACGAGAGGAAGCTTGCAGGGAACACAAAAACTGACGACAAAAGCTTCTATAAATATGTGAAGAGAAAAAGATTAGTGAAGAGAAAAAGATTAGTAAAGACAAGCATAAGTTCCTTGCAGTCGGATTCAGGTGAATTTATAATGGGGAACAGAAATGGCAGACCAATTGAACCAATACTTCGGTTCTGTCTTCACAAAGGAAGACACAAATAACCTTCCGAATGTACTAGGGGACAGTGGGTCGAGTGAGAATGAGGAACTGAAAGATATCCTTATTAGGTGGGAAATTGTGTTAGGGAAATTGATGGGATTAAAGGCCAATAAATCCCCGGGACCTGATAGTCTGCATCCCAGAGTACTTAAGGAAGTAGCCTGAGAAATAGTGGATGCATTGGTGATCATTTTTCAACAATCTATCAACTCTGGATCAGTTCCTATGGGCTGGAGGGTAGCTAATGTAATGCCACTTTTTAAAAAGGAGGGAGAGAGAAAGTGGGTAATTATAGACCGGTTAGCCTGACATCATTAGTGGGGAAAATGTTGGAATCAATCATTAAGGATGAAATAGCAGCCCATTTGGAAAGCGGTGACAGGATCGGACCAAGTCGGCATGGATTTATAAAAGGGGAAATCATGCTTGCTGAATCTTCTGGAATTTTTTTGAGGATGTAACTAGTAGAGTGGACAAGAGAGAACCAGTGGATGTGGTGTATTTGAACTTTCAAAAGGCTTTTGACAAATTCCCGCACAAGAGATTGGTGTACAAAATCAAAGCGCATGGTATTGGGGGTAATGTACTGATGTGGATAGAGAACTAGTTGGCAGACAGGAAGCAGAGAGTTGGGATAAACGGGTCCTTTTCAAAATGGCAGGCAGTTACTAGTGGAGTGCCGCAGGGCTCAGTGCTGGGACCCCAGCTCTTTACAATATACATTAACGATTTGGATGAAGGAATAGAGTAATACCTCCAAGTTTGCGGATGACACTAAACTGGGTGGCGGTGTGAGCTATGAGGAGGACGCTAAGAGGCTGCAGGATGACTTGGGCAAATACATGGCAGATGCAGTATAATGTGGATAAATGTGAGGTTATCCATTTTGGGGGCAAAAACACGAAAGCAGAATATTATCTGACTGGCGGCAGACTAGAAAAAGGGGAGGTGCAACGAGACCTGGGTGTCATGGTTCATCAGTCACTGAAAGTGGGCACGCAGGTACAGCAGGCAGTAAAGAAGGCAAATGGTATGTTGGCCTTCATAGCTAGGGGATTTGAATACAGGAGCAGGGAGGTCTTACTGTAGTTGTACAGGGCCTTAGTGAGGCCTCACCTGGAATATTGTGTTCAGTTTTGGTCTCCTAGTCTGAGAAAGGACGTTCTTGCTATTGAGGGAGTGCAGTGAAGGTTCACCAGACTGATTCCAGGGATGGCTGGGCTGTCATGAGACTGGATCAACTGGACCTTTATTCACTGGCGTTTAGAAGGATGAGAGGGGATCTCATAGAAACATACAAGATTCTGACGGGACTGGGCAGGTTAGATGGGGGCAGAATGTTCTCTATGTTGGGGAAGTCCAGAACCAGAGGAAATAGTCTTAGGATAAGGGATAGGCCATTTAGGACTGAGATGAAGAGAAACTTCTTCACTGAGTTGTTGACCTGTGGAATTCCCTGCCGCAGAGAGTTGTTGATGCCAGTTCATTGGATGTATTCAAGAGGGAGTTAGATATGGCTCTTGCGGTTAAGGGGACCAAGGGTTATGGAGAGAAAGCAGGAAAGGGGTACTGAGGGAATGATCAGCCATGATCTTCTTGAATGGCGGTGCAGGCTCGAAGGGCCGAATGGCCTACTCCTGTACCTATTTTCTATGTTTCTATGACTGATTGCACTCGCACTTTTAAGGAAATATGTATTTTAACCTCCTAGTTCTCTCTCTCTATATTTCTTTCCATTGAATGTATACTCCCATTCCTTGTTTTTCCTCAATGTATTGCCGTTCACTTCTCCACATTAAATTGTAGCTAGCCTGTCCTCTGTCTGCCCATTCCATGAACCTGTCTATCTTGAAGTCTTTTACTGTCCTCCTTGCTATTTGTCAATCCTCCTCCTTCTGTATCATTGCCAAACTATTGAGACTCTGCTCCTTGTGCTGAAATCTAAATCGTCTATATATACCCAATGCAAAAGGAAGCTCCGCACTGAAGAAAGTGACTTGCATTTATATATCGCCTTTCACAACCTCGATAACACAAGTGCTTTAAAGTCAACAAATTACTTTTGAAGTGGGGGTCACTTTTGTAATGTAGGAAATGTGACATTTCCAACACCAATGTCCCTTAAACAGCAATGTGATGATGACCAGTTTGTTGGTGTTGGTTGAGTGCTAAATATTGGCCAGGAGACTGGGAAGAACTCCCCGACTCTTCTTCAGAATAGTACCATCAGATCTTTTACGTTTATCTAAGAGGGTAGATGGGGCCTTTGTTTAGTGTCTCATAGAAAGACGACATCTCCAACAGTGCATATTTGCACTGACCACTGGGGTACACCGCTTCCCAAATTTCCCAATCCGGGCAATACTCATTTAGCCTAAATCTTTATTTCCATTCCATCAAACAAGTTTCTATCCAAGCTACTATATTTCCCTTCTATGCTATGCAGGAATTTTTCTAGCCTCTCTTGAGACTCCTGATTGATTGACTTCTGAAAATGCATATAACTAACTCCTACTTTTATCTGTCTCAGCAGTTACTTTTGCAAAAACTTTGTTACACACAATCTCTCCAACACTGTACTGTCTGTTCTTGATCAACCCATGCTTACAAATGTTATCTTTATTGTTCTGGATGGCTGTTTTAATCCTGATTTAAATTTTGCAAAGTATTACGGTTTGTAGGATAAGCAGCTGTATCTGAGATCCACTAAAACATGGATAAGAGGGAGAAAAGCAGAAATACAATTATTATTTAATTCATTCATGGGCTGTGAGCATCGCTGACAAGGCCAGCATTTATTGTCCATCCCCAATTGCCCTTGAGAAGGTGGTGGTGAGCTGCCACTTTGAATCACTGCAGTCCGTGTGGTGAAGGTACTCCCACAGTGCTGTTGGGGAGGGAGTTCCAGGATTTTGACTCCGTGATGAATTTAAGTTTGTATGGTGTGTGACTTGGAGGTGGTGGTCCCATGTGTCTGCTGCTCTTTTCCTTCTAGGTGGTAGAGGTTGTGGGTTTGGGAGATGCTGTTGAGGTACCTTGGCAAGTTGCTGCAGTGCATCTTGTGGATGGTACACTGCAACTACAATGCGCTGTGGAGGGAGTGAATGTTTAAGGTGGTGCATGGGATGCCAATCAAGCAGGCTGCTTTGTCCTGGATGGTGTTGAGCTTCTTGAGTGTTGTTGGAGCTGCACTTGTCCAGGCAAGTGGAGAGTATTATATCACACCCCTGACCAATGTTCCCTTTTATTTTTGTTTTGGGTGTGCACCCCTTTCAAAATACCGCGCATGCAGTTTTTAACCATTTTAAGGAAGGATATTTGCATTAGAGGCTGTTCAGAAGGTTCACTAGGTTGATTCTGGAGATGAGGGGGTTGAGTTATGAAGATAGGTTGAGTAGCTTGGGGCCCATACTCATTAGAGTTCAGGTGAATGAGAGGTGATCTTATTGAAACGTATAAGATAACGAGGGAGCTCTACAAGGTGGATGCAGAGAGAATATTTGCACGCCTAGGGGAAACTAAAACTAGGAGACATAGAAACATACAAGTAGGAGCAGTAGTAGGCCATTCAGCCCCTCGAGTCTGCACCGCCATTCATGGCTGATCCTCTATCTCAACACCATATTCCTGCTTTTTCCCCATACCCCTTAATGCCTTTTGTTTCTAGAAATCTATCTATTGCTCTCTTAAATATATTCAATGACTTGACCTCCACAGCCTTCTATGGTAGAGAATTCCACAGGTTCACCACCCTTTGAGTGAAAAATTTTCTCCTCATCTTGGTCCTAAATTTTCTACCCTGTATCCTGAGACTGTGACCCCTTGTTTTAGACTTCCCAGCCAGGGGAAACATCCTCCCCGCATCCAGTCTATCCAACCCAGTCAGAATTTTATACGTTTCATTGAGATCCCCTCTCATTCTTCTAAACTCTAGTGAATACAGGCCTAGTTGACCCAATCTCTCCTCATATGACAGTTCTGCCATCCCAGGAATCAGTCTGGTGAGCCTTTGCTGCACTCCCTCTGGCAAATATATCCTTTTTTGGGTAAGGAGACCAAAACTGCACACAATACTCCAGGTGTGGTCTCACCAAGGCCCTGTATAACTGTAGCAAGACATCCTTGCTCTTGTACTCAAATCCTCTTGCAATGAAGGCCAACATACCATTTGCCTTCCTAACTGCTTGCTGCACCTGCATGTTTGTTTTCAATGACTGACTGGTGTACAAGGACACCCAGGTCCCTCTGTACATTGACACTTCCCAAGCCATCACCATTTAAATAACCTTATATTTTTTTCTACCACAGTGGATAACTTCACATTTATCTGCAGAGTCTTTGCATCCTCCTCACAACTCACAATCCCACCTAGTTTTGGGTCGTCAACAAGGTGTATGCGCTCCCTTATCTATTTTCCGTTACATCCTCAAAAAAAACTCCAGTAGCTTTGTTAAACATGATTTTCCTTTCATAAATCCATGTTGATTTTGTTTAATCCTGTTGATATTATCTGTGCCATTATCACATCCTTTATAATAGACTCCAGCATTTTCCCTACTACTGATGTCAGGCTAGCCGGTTTGTAGTTCCCTGTTTTCTCTCTCTCCTTTTTTTTTTTAAATAGTGGGATTACATTTGCCACCCTCCAATCTACCTCTTAGTACTCTGGGATGCAGATCATCAGGTCCTGGAGATTTATCTGCCTTCAGTCCCATTAGTTTCTCCAGCACTATTTTCTTAATAATTTACTTTAATTCCTCTTGCTCACTCGATCCTTGGTTCCCTAGCATTTCTGGGACGTTATGTGTCCTCTTCTGTGAAGACAGAACTGACGTATTTATTTAATTGTTTTGCCATTTCCTTATTCCCCTTTACAAATTCTCCCGTTTCTGTCTGTAAAGGACCTACATTTGTCTTCACTAATCTTTTTCTTTTTACATACTTGTAGAAACTTTTGCAGTCGGTTTTTATGTTCCTTGCAAGTTTACACTCGTACACTTTTTTTTTTCCCCTCTGAATCAATCTCTTGGTCCTTTTTTGCTGAATTCTAAACTGTTCCCAATCCTCGGGCTTGCTACTTTTTCTGGCAACTTTGTATAACTCCTCTTTGGATCTAATACTATCCTTAATTTCTTTGTTAGCTGTGGTTGGGCCACTTTTCCTTTTGTGTTTTTACGCCAGAAAGGGATGTATAACTGTTGCAATTCATGCATTTGTTCCTTAAATATTAGCCATTGCCTAGCCACCATCATGCCTTTTAATAAATCTTCCCAATCTATCATAGCCAATTCATTCTTCATACTTCTGTAGTTTCCTTTGTTTAGATTTAGGACCCTAGTTTTGGATTGGACTACTTCACTTTCCATCTTATAAGAAATTCAATCATGTTATGGTCACTCTTTCCATAAGGACCCCGCACAACAAAACTGTTAATTAACCCCTTCTCATTACACAATACCCAATCTAGGATAGCCTGTTCCCCAGTAGGCTCCTCAACATACTGGTCTTAAAAAAACCATCTCGTACACACTCCAGGAATTCATCTGCTACAGTATTATTACTAAGTTGGTTTGGCCAGTCGATATGTAGATTAAAGTCACCTACGATTACCGTAGTGTCCTTGCTACATGCATCTCTAATTTCCTGTTTGATGCCATTCCCTACGATACCTTTACTGTTTGGAGGCCTATAAACAACTCCCACCAATGCTTTCTGCCCCTTGGTGCTCCTTAGCTCCACCCAGACTGATTCTACATCTTGATTTTCTGAGCCAATATCCTTTCTCTCGATTGCTTTGATTTCATCCTTTACTAACAACATAGTCTCAGAATATGGGGCTGCCTGTTTAAATCTGAGATGAGGAGGAATTTCTTCTGAGGGTTGTAAATCTATGGAATTCTCTACCCCAGAGAGCTGTGGAGGCTGGGTCATTGAATATATTTAAGGTGGAGATAGACAGATTTTTGAGTGATAAAGGATTATGTTGAGCTGAGTCCATGATCAGATCAGCCATGATCTTATTAAAATGGTGGAGCAGGCTCGAGGGGCCAGGTGGCCTACTACTCCTTCTATTTCTTATGTTCTAAGAACTGGCTGCGCAGGAGCTCCAGAGTGTTATGTGGCTGGGCAGTTTAATAGGAACATTGCTCCTGACTTGTGCCTTGTAGATGATGGAAAGGCTTTGGGGAGTCAGGTGATGAGACATTCACTGCAGAATACCCAGCCTCTGTCCTGCTCTTGTAGCCACAGTATTTATGTAGCTGGTCGTTAAGTTTCTGGTTAATGGTGACCCCCAGGATATTGATTTTGCGGGGGGAAGGGGGGAGCGGATTCGATGATAGTAATCCCATTGCTGGGTGGTTGTTAGATTCTTATTGGAGATGGTCATTGCCATTACTTGTGTGGCCTGAATGTTATTTGCCACTTATCAGCACAAGCTTGAATGTTGTCCAGGTCTTGCTGCATGCAGACATGGACTGCTTCGTTATTTTAGGAGTTGCAAATGGTCACTGAATCAGCGAACATCCCCACTTATGACCTTATGGTGGAGAGAACATCATGGTGAAGTAGCTGATAGTTGAACGTAGGACACTGCCTTGAGGAACTCCTGCAGTGATGTCCTGGGGCTGAGGTAATTGAACTCCCAACTGTCTTCCTTTGTGCAAGTGGAGCGCTTTCTCCTTCCTTCCCATTGACATCAATATTCATTTTAAACATCGCAAGTTCCAGATTGGCTCAATCTCCATCTGAGTTTGAGCTTGACCACATTTTATTGGGGTGGGGGGGGGGGGGAGGGATATAATCTGCTTGTTGAAGAGCACTTTGGGATTCCAAATGGAATTCCTAAAAGTAAAATGGTGCGATTTATAATTAAATATTTTTAAACATTGCAAGTAATTTAAAACTTGGAGAAGATGAAGACCAACATCCCACATTCTCCTATACAGATTGAACCTCTCTCTAATCCAGCACCCTTGGGACCTGGCCTGTGCCGGACAAGAGAATTTGCCAGACCACGGGAGGTCACACAACCCCAGACTTAAAAATCCCACTGTTAGCCAAGTTTTAGAATTGCTTCCTACAATAGCTATTTTTACTAATCTGTAACTGTAGTACCTTGTATATCGGCTGTGTTGTGACTATTTTAATGTAAATAGGACTGATCTAGGGAGCGTGCTTGCAGGTTGGAAGTGAGATTTGCCAACGGGTTGCACAGCGAGAGGGGCTGTTTGATGAAAGGAGCCCCGTTGTTCAGCATGGAGGCTGAAGGAGCCCAAGCTGAAGCCGAGGTAGTGTACATGGAGTGCTGCTCCATCGCCCCACTGCTGGTCAGCAAGGGAGCTGCGGACAATGAGCTGTCGGCATGGTTGGGGTCGTCTTCAACCGAAGATCCTGTCCAGCTTCCCATAGAGTGACCATTGTTGGCCGAGTAGTGAGACAGAATGTGGTAAACCCATCCCATCAACATTGCTAGGCAAATTTCCATTAATCATGCTGATGCTACTATCTATAGAAAGGCTGTTGGGGGCGCAGGAGATTGGTCCTCGTGACCCGTGGAAGTTATAGGTCTGTCCATGACGGCATTGGTAGCAGTGACTGGTGCACAGTCATCATGGAGATCAAGTCCTGTCTTCACACCCTCCATTGTGTTGTGTGACACTACCACCATGCTAAATGGGATACATTCAGAACACAGATCTCAGCTGAAAACTGGGCATCCTTGAGGGTCTGTGGGCTATCAGCAGCAACAGAATTGTATTCAACCACAATCTGTAACTTTATGGCTTGGCATATCCCTGCCTCTACTATTACCATTAAACTAGGGGACGAACCCTGGTTCAATGAGGAATGCAGAAGAACATGCCAAGAGCAGCACCAGGTGGACCTAAAAATGAGGTGCCAACCTTGGAAAGCTACAACAAAGGACGAAATGCATGCTAAAAGGCAGAAGAAGCATGCATAAATGGGGCTAAGCGATCCCACAAACAGATTGGATCAAAGTTCTGCAGTCCTGCCACATCCAGTTGTGAATAGTTGTTCAATGGTCCACAACCAATGGGAGGAGGAGGCTCCATGAATATCCCCGTTCTCAATGATGGCAGAGGGCAGAGCCCAGCACACGTGTGCAAAAGACAAGGCTGAAGTGTTTGCAACCACCTTCAGCCAGAAGTACTGAGTGCATGAACCATCTCTGCCTCTTCCTGAGGTCCCCATCTCACAGAAGCCAGTCTTCAGTCAATTCGATTCGCTCCACCTGATGTCAAGAAATGGCTGAGCGCACGGATATAGCAAAGACTCTGGGCCCCGACAACATCCCAGCTGTCGTGCTGAAGACTTAGGCTCCAGAATTAGCCTGCCTCCAGCCAAGCTGTTCCAGTACAGCTACAACACTGGCATCTATCCAATAATGTGGAAAACTGCCCAAGTATGTCCTGTCCACAAAAAGCAGGACAAATCCAATCTGGACAATTACTGCCCCATCGGTCTACTCTCAATCATCAGCAAAGTGATGGAATGTGTTGTTGACAGTGCTATCAAGCAGCACTTACTCACCAATAACATGCTCACTGATGCCCAGTTTGGGTTCCTCCAGAACCACTCTGCTCCAGACCTCATTACAGCCTTGATCCAAACATGGACAAAAGAGCTGAATTCCAGAGGCGAAGTGAGAGTGACTGCCCTTGACATCAAGGCAACATTCGACCAAGCATGGCATCAAGAAGCCCTAGTAAAACTGAAGTCAATGGGATTCATGGGGAAAACTCTCCACTAGTAAATCGGGGGGAAGGGGGTGTAAATCTGGCTACAGTACACTCTGTCCCTTCACCCAAGTCATTAATATAAATTGTAAAAGTTGTGGCCCCAGCACTGATCCCTGTG
The DNA here is from genome assembly GCF_044704955.1 of Pristiophorus japonicus. Taxonomy (NCBI): domain Eukaryota; kingdom Metazoa; phylum Chordata; class Chondrichthyes; family Pristiophoridae; genus Pristiophorus; species Pristiophorus japonicus. Next base: position 13,474,651 of record NC_091982.1, read on the forward strand.
GCACTCCACTAGTTACAGTTTGGCATCCTGAAAATGACCCATTTATCCCGACTCTGTTTTCTGTTAGTTAACCAATCCTCTATCCATGCTAAAATTACCCTGAACCCCATGAGCGCCTATCTTGTGCAGTAACCTTTTTTATATGGCACCTTTTCTAATTCCTTCTGGAAATCCAAGTACACTACATCTACTGGTTCCACTTTATCCACCTGCTTGTTAAATTCCCAAAGCACTCTAGCAAATTTGTCAAACATGATTTCTCTTTCATACAATCAAGCAGAGTTAGCATGGTTTTATTATGATTTTCTAAATGTCCTGCTGCAGGTACTACTTCCTTAATAATGGACTCCAGCATTTTCCCAATGACAGATGTTGGGCTAACTGGTCTGCCTCTCTCCTTTCTTGAATAGGGGTGTTACATTTGCGGTTTTCCAATCGGCTGGGACAGCTCCACAATCCAGGGTATTTTGGTACATTGCAACCAATGCATCCATTATCTTTACAGCCACTTTTAAGACTCTAGAATGCAGGCAGTCAGGCCCAGGGGACTCATCCATATTTAGTCCCATTAGTTTGCCTAGTACTTTTTTTTTCTAGTGATAGAGATTGTTTTAAGTTCCTCCTTCCCTATAGCCCCTTGATCATTTATTATTATTGGGATGCTTTTAGTATCTTCTACCGAGAGGACCGATACAAAATATTTGTTCAAAGTCTCTGCCATTTCCCTGTTTCACATTATTAATTCCTGAGTCTCATCTTCTTGAGGGGCCAGTGTTTTCTTTAGCTATTCTCTCTTCCCTTTTTATATACCTGTAGAAGCTCTTGCTGTTTGTCTTTATATTTCTTGCTAGTTTACTCCCATCTTTTCCCTCATATTTTTTTAGGCATCCTTTGCTGGTTGTTTTTTTTAAATTCCCAATCCTCTGACCTACCACTAATCTTCATGATATTGTATGCCTTTGTTTTCAATTTGATACCATCCTTAACTTCCTTAGTTAGCCACAGATGGTTCATCCTTTTATTCTTTCTCACTGGAATATATCTTTGCTGAGAATTATGAAATATCTCCTTAAATGTCTGCCATTGCTTATCTACTGTCTTTCCATTTAATCTATTTTCCCAGTCCACTTTAGCAAGCTGTTCTTTTGTAATTATCTTTATTTAAGTTCAGGATACTAGTTTGTGTCCCAGGTTTCTCCCCTTCAAACTGAATTTGAAATGCTAACATGCTATGATCACTCTTCCCTAGAAGATTCCCAATGTTTGCTTTATCCAAGAATTGCTCATGTAATGTGCAACCATCCAACTTTGTTTTTTTTTTAATTATTTTTGCTGGCTCGGCTGCTGATTAACTACTCATATTCGATGTCTGACAGGTAAAAAGAAAAATTCACTTAAAGGATCCACAACATGGTTAAATATAGTTTAAAAGCTGGATGCATTCAAAGTTGTACAGCCAGGAGAGACCTTCTGGTGCAACTTAATATGTAGTAACTTCAGATGACATTTGCACACAATACATCTTATAGAAAGCGGTTGGTTGCGGCCAGTTGAAATTTGGTCTATCTAAAACTTTCATATGAAATAATATAACCAACACATCTTAACCTGATGTGAGATGGAGCCTGCATCCATCTCTGATGTCGTGCCTTATTACATATGCAAAATATATATTTTTAAAAGCCACATATTTTATCCAGGTCTCATAATCTGGAGCCTGAGCCTGAATTATTTTTTTGGGGTGTATCATGACTATAATCATCTTAGAAGCCACATGTATCTACAGTGCACCGTTTCAATGATTCCAGTGTCATTTTTATGATCTACCCTTGGGGCCCCTCCTATTTCTCATCTACATGTCGCCCCTTGGCAACATCATCTAAAAAACACCATCAGTTTCCACATGTATACTCAGGTCTACCTCACCACCACCTCTCTTGACCCCTTCACTGTCTCTAAATTGTCAGACTGCTTGTCTAACATCCAGTACTGCATGAGCAGAAATTTCCTCCAACTAATTATTGAGCAGACTGGAGCCGTTGTTTCCCTGCTGTAAGCTCGTTCCCTAGCCACCGACTCTATCCCTCTCCCTGACAACAGTCTAAAGCTGAACCAGACTGTTCGCAACCTTAGTGTCATATTTGACCCCGAGGTGAGCAACTGACCACATTTGCGCCATCACTAAAGCGGCTTAATTCCACCTTTGGAACTTTACCCCTGCCTTATCTCATCTGTTGCTGAAACCCTCATCCATGCCTTTGTTATCACTAGACTTGACTTTTCCATGCACTGGTGGCTGGCCTCCCACTTTCTATCCCTCTAAGCTTGAGGCCATCTACTGTCTGTGTCCTAATTCACACCAAGTCCTGTTCACCCATCACCTTGTGCTCGCTGACCTACATTGGCTACCAGTTAAGCAATGCCTTGACTTTTAAAATATTTGTGCTTGTTTTCAAATCCCTCTGGCCTCTCCCTTCCCTTCCTATTTCTGTGTAGTCTTCTCTAGCCTTAAAACCCTCCATATCTCTGCTCTTCCAATTCTGGCCTCTTGAGCATCCCTGATTTAATCACTCCACCATTGGTGGCTTTGCCTTCAGCTGCCAAGGACCCAGGCTCTGGAATTTCCTCCATAAACCTCCACTCCTCTACCTCTCTTTCCTCCTTTTAGACACTCCTTAAAACCTACCTCTTTTTAACCAAGCTTTTAGTCCCCTGTCCTAATATATCTGTGGCTGTCAAATATTCTTGGATAAAGCTCCTGTGAAGTGCCTTGGGACTTTTTAACCACATAATGCTGCTATATTAATACAAGTTGTCTCATCGATGACTGACTGCATTATCTAACAACCAATAACTGAACTTAACACATGTAAAATAGGGGTCTGGCTATTACATATATTACTCAGCAGCAGCATGTTTTTTTAATGGGTTTTTCTACTTCTCGTCCTATGTTTTGACATAACATAATAGGAATTAAGAGTAGGCTATTCAGCCCTTCATGCCTTCTCCACCATTCATTAAGATTATGGCTGCTCTTCTACCTCAACTCCTTCCCGCCCTGTCCACATATCTCTTGATTCCCTTAATATCCAAAAATCTTATCGATCTGTCTTGAATATGCTCAATGCGCATCTTCTGACCCCTAGGTAAATTGTATTGGTTAGGGTATATTTCCACTCTGTTCACTTCGTAAATGTACTTCACAATTATCACTACTTCGTACTTAACATTTATCGATGTTACTCTGCTTTGATCACATTTTTGCACACTTTCCTAACTTGCCTGACATCTAACTTTCTACACACTTTTTCCTTGCAATTGTTGACCCTAATTTAGTAATTGCCACATCTTGATAACAGTTCTGTATTGCCAAGCCCATGTTCCTGTCATTTATGTATATGGTCACTTCTACTGACTGACTGTGTCTCTCTCTGATGCATAGTATTTCAGTCTATAATGTGCACTTAGCAATTTGACTGCATATTGTCTGTTGACAGGATGGTAAGAGAAGAAGAAAAGGTTATTCCAGTGCGAGTGGCCTTGCGCTGCCGTCCACTTGTACAAAAAGAGATCGATGAAGCATGTCAGACGTGCTTGACATTTACCCCTGGAGAGCAACAGGTAAGAATTTAAATAAGTTGATGGTTTAATATCTCACTGGCATTGCAATGATTTCAATAGAGATGTCTAAAGAATATTTTAGTAGATTTGTAGGGCAAGGAGAACCTGAATGTATTCCCATCCTCTTGTTTGCTCGTTGATTTACTATATTGTATCAATTTTTTCTTTGTTTTCTTCCTTCCTCAGGTACTTTTGGGAATTAATAAGTATTTTTCATATGATTATGTCTTCGATCCTTGTGCCGAGCAAGAAGAAGTATTCCATATTGCAGTTGATCCCCTCATTCAGGGGATATTCAAAGGTAACTATCTCCCACTGCATGTTTCAAGAATAGCTTGGGGGCAGTCAGTTGTGCATTGCATCTTGAACGATTATCATTGGTTTTGTGAATAGCTTTTGTTGACCTGTCTGGCATCTGATAACTCAACCTTCAAAAAAAACATTGTTTTAAAACAATATCAAATATATGAATTAATTGGCAGGTAAATAATATTTCACAAACAGGAGCAGATATATTTGAGTTCTTTCCATAATTTCAGTATGCCCCCACCCCGCCCCCCCCAAATTCCTCAGTGCTCAATTTTTTTTCTCGAATCAGTGGTCTGCTTTCAGATCTGTGATTACCACTTAAGAACATAAGAAATAGGAGCAGGAGTAGGCCATATGGCCCCTTGAACCTGCTCCGCCATTTAATACGATCATGGCTGATCTGATCATGGACTCAGGTCCACTTCCCTGCCTGCTCCCCATAACCCCTTATAACTTTATCGGTTAAGAAACTCTCTATCTCTGTCTTAAATTTAAGATAATGACCCAGCTTCCACAGCTCTGAGGCAGTGAATTCCACAGATTTACAACCCTCAGAAGAAATTCCTCCTCATCTCAGTTTTGAATGGGCGGCCCCTTATTCTAAAATTATGCCCCCTAGTTCTAGTCTCCCCTATCAGTGGAAACATCCTCTCTACATCCACCTTGTCAAGCCCCCTCATCTTGTACACTTCGATAAGATCACCTCTCAATCTTAAGTCCAATGAGTAGAGGCCTAACTCACTTAACCTTTCCTCATAAGTCAATCGCCCCCCCCCATCAACCTAATGGACCTTCTCTGAACTGCCTCCAATGCAAGAATATCCTTTCGTAAATATGGAAACCAAAACTACGCAGTATTCCAGGTGTGGCCTCTCCAATACCGTGTATAACTGTAGCAAGACTTCCCTGCTTTTATACTCCATCCCCTTTGCAATAAAGGCCAAGATTCCATTGGCCTTTCTGATCACTTGCTGTACCTGCATACCAATCTTTTGTGTTTCATGCACCAGGACCCCCCTGTCCTGCTGTACTGCAGCACTTTGCAGTGTTTCTCCATTTAAATAATAACTTGCTCTTTGTTTTTTTTTGCCAAAGTGCATAACCTCACAATTCTCTGCTAACTGCCATTCTCCCTCTCCTGCCACCTCCCCCCCACCCCCCCCCCCCTCCTGGCAGAGATGCATATGAGCCTGCATCCTACCTCTGCAACACAGCAAGTCTTAAAACTCACTTTTGATCATTACTGGCTGTGTACCTTTTTAATGTATGATATCACTGACTTCCTGTTCTGTCTCCTGTACTACCAGGGTACAATGCTACAGTACTTGCATATGGACAGACTGGCTCTGGAAAGACCTATTCTATGGGAGGCACGTACTCATCTGGGCAGGAGGGTGATCCAAATGTTGGAGTCATTCCAAGAGTAATAAATATGCTCTTTAGGATAATTGAAGAAAATTCAGATAATGACTTCACGTTAAAAGTGTCCTACCTTGAGGTGAGTAAGGAGTTGAGATCATAATTCTGCTATTAGGAATACTCAATTTTGTCTTTTTTTCTTATTGACCAGAAGTTGAGCATGTGAAAACTGTCTGGTGACCCTCAGTGTTATTTTACCTAGCCTCTTTTTGTGGACTGAAGCAACCTATTGGAGAAAACACAGGTCTGGGAATTATTTTGTTCCAGTACATGTATATCTGCCAATGTGGCTTTCTGAAAATACAGAGCTATGACCTAATACAAAATCTAGATTAAAGTTTCTGAAAGATCTTGGCCTTACTCTATAAATGGCTAAAACTTGTATGGGCATGTCCTCAGTCTGGAGGTAGTTTCCTACTGACAAGTCACCAAGGGAACATTGTTGGACAGGATAAGTTTAAAAGTTCTGTCGCAAAGTAGTTGGGACCCTAGACTTGCCAAAACCTGGTTTTAAATTGAGGAATTTTGTGTGCAGTGTTGGACTCACAACTTTAAAAAAAAAAAAACTTCCCTTTTAAATAGTGTACAGGTGCATTTGACTCATTTAAAAACCTTAAGAGGGAATAAGGACCATATTGTTGAAGGATTAGCATCTTTAGGAAATCTTTTATAGTATTGAGCCAAGTGGGTTAAAAGTAGTATGCTTGTAGTCTGTCATAGACTTGGTACAACAACAACTTGCATTTACAAAGTGCATTTATCAAAAACATCAACATCTGAGGTGCAGAGTAAAAAAGAGAGATTAGTAAGGGTGACTGAGCACTTGGTCAAAATGTTTTTTAAGGAAAGACTTGAGAGATGAGAGGTTTACAGAGAGAATTTCATAGCATGGGGGCTTAGATAGTTTATTGGCACGGCTGCCATTGGTGGGATGAAGGGAGGGATGCACAAAAGGCTGGAGTCAAAAATGCAAAGTTCAGGAATGTTTTGGATTTTGAGGCGGTTAAAAACGGGGAGAAAAGCCACCAATAGATTTAAACACGAGGCGGGGGCTACATGAGCAAGGATAGGATGATGGTCAAGCATGAATTGATGCAGGACAGAATAAGGGCAATGTCATTTTGGATAGGCTGAAGTTTGTGGAGGGTAGGAGGCTGGAGATGACTAGGTGTTGATGTGAATTTCTGTGGAAGTTGGACTGAGGTAGGAATGGATATTGGTCAGGTTAGAGTTTTTGATAGAGAGGATATGGGGTCTGAAACTCTGCTTGGATTGAGTAGGATGCTGAGGTTGCACAGTCTGGTTCAGCTAAGATAGTGGCTGAGGAGGGGGATGGAATAGATGAGGAAGGTGCAGAGTTTATGGAGGGACTGAAGATGGGTTTGGTCTTGATTAGTTTAAGGAAAATACAGGTCATTCAAGGATGGAATTCAGACAAGCACTCTTGATAGCATAGAGGCGATGGTGAAGATGTGGAAGCTGACGATTAAGAGAAGGTAAGGAAAGCAAAGGAGTGAGGCGAGTATTTCAAAAAATATCAGAGCAGTGAAGTATTCAACAAATATCTGTATATAGACAATTGTTAGATGCTATGTGAGACCCCAGAGAGAATAGGAGAGTGAGTTTATAGAGGATAAGCAAAAAGTGGAGGAGATACTCAACAAGTGCATCACATCGGCATTGACGAGAGGTAGATATGGAGAGGAGTTAATTAAAAGCAAAATGAGAAGTAATGGGAACATAATTTATTTTATTTAAGCTATAGAAGGACAAAGTGCTGGAACCTGATGGGATATATCCCATGATCCTGAATGAAATGGGGGACGAGATAGCAAAGGTCCAAGAAATTAAATTTCATGGTTCTAGTGAGTGGATGAAGATTGGAAAGTGGCCAGTGTAATACTCATTTTCAAATGGCAAAACAGCTAACCTGAGTAATTACAGACGTTAGTTTAATGTCTGTAATGGGGAAACTTTAGGAATCTTTAAAGATGAAATTGCTAACCATTTAGATGAAGAAAAAATTAGAAGTGGGTACAAATTCCATAAAGGAAGATTATGCTTGACAAACCTAATAGTCTTTTTGAGGTGATGAGAGTGGGGAAATACAGTGGATTTGGTGTGCATGAAGTTTCAAAAAGCCTTTACACAAGGAATCTATTGGATAAGAGTAAAGGATTTAGAATTAAGAAGGGTAGCAAATTGGATTTAAAAACTGGTTAGAAGAGAGGAAATAGTACAAGTTAAAGACATGGGGCCTGAAATTTTGGTCGGAGGTTTTCTTCGGATGAATGCCTCTGGCCCAAGAATATTTTATGAAATGACCTGGTGGTCCAGGAGGTGCCTGCGATTCCTGAGAGGCCTTCTCTTCCTGTGCTGCGGAGTCCTCGAGCTTCGGATGGAGAAGGTGGAGTCACATGTGACTGCACAACAAATCAGGTACAGTATTCTCATTAATAGCAATGAGACTCTATCTACGAGTCCTTATTGCTATTAATGAGAAATAACAAACACACTAAACACAACATAAAAAATAAACGCACCTCACATAATTAAAATTAATTGAAATTAAAGTTCATTAAATGTTTAAAAAACATTTTTTTTTGTGATTTTAATAGTGTAAAATAAATTTACCATAGTGGCCAGGGTTTTTAACAACGTGTTTAATTTTTATTGTGTTTTAAAACTCTTACACTGGTAAAAGTGTAGGCAATGTGCCTGCTTTTTTACCAGATGCAAGAGTTTTAAGGACATTCGCTGGGCAAGAGTTGGGCAAATAGCCCAATCTCGCCCGTGCGAATGTCGTGGCTGCAGGGATGCGGAGGATCTGTCAAGCCAAAACTTGACTGATTGGAAAAGCTGGTTTTCGGTGCATGCGCATTCAATGCTGAAAACCGGCTTTTGGGGGAGCCTCGCTGGGTCCATACATATTCTGTACGGACCCAGCGAGCCTGTAATTTTAGCCCCAGTTTGTCAGGTTAGACACAGGTAGAGTGTCCCACAGGATTTTGCTCTGGGTACATTTTTGTTAATTATGGCATGACTTTGTAGAGGAGGGAGCTGCAAAAGCAGCTTTATGGATGATCTCCACCTTAACACAAAAGTCCATGCACTTGTTAAAAGTTGTAATGTATGCACCTGTGAGTATGCTGATGGGTCCTCATATGACTGCTCTTGGGCCTGGCCAAGGTGGCCATTAACAGGTCCAGGCAGCAGGGGGTCATTCAGCCCGACTACGTTCGCACCAGGGTGGCCCTGGAGATGGAGTGTCTGGTGGCCTTCCGTGAGAGCTGGGCACCGGAGGGACTGGAGTGCATCAGCACCCCTAGGAACAGAATTTTAATTTGATTGGCAAAGTTCACAGTTAACATCTAAATTTGTGGGTTCTAGGGCTCTTGCCAAAAGGGGGCACTTTATTTGTTTAAAGTTTAGTTTAAAATAGTTGTCGAGCTGTTGAATTGAGTGGCTTAGCCAATCATGTGATGTTCACAAGACTCCATAAAACCCCAGCCAGTTGAGTTCAGGGGATCCACGATGAGGCAGGTGGTTGTGAGCCTGGTGGATGAATTGTAATGTGTAGTGTGATTGTTAAACCTTTGCTTAAGAATTCATAGCAACACATTACTGTTAACAACTCGTTGGTTTATTAGCAAAGAACCCATGAAGCAAATACGTAAGAGGTAAAGGTGGTGGGGGCATGGATATAAGTAAGGGTTGATAGTGGTTGGGGTGGGGTGGAGGAGCATGGGGTTATCTTTGCTCTCCAGGATGATAAAAGCAGTTTATTTTTTAATTGGAGTTTTGTTCTAGGGGTGGCCTCTGAAAGAAGTGGGGTTGAAGGGAGTAAGGAACATGTGGATAATGAGGGATATGTAGAAGTGGTCGGTGATCAAGATCATTAAGTTGAGGACTAGGGTGGCCATTGACTATGGATGAGATTTATAATGGAGAAGGTTTATGGAGGACGAGAAGGTGGTGAATTCAGAGGGTGTGGAGGCCAGAGAGGGTATGGACTGCTGCAAGGAGTGCTCAGTACATTTACCTGCTCCTGATTGCTGTCAAGTGACCCATGCTGGTAATTTAGTGTATATGTTAGGGGAGGCGAGGATTGGATTCTGCTGTGAAGCCACCATGCTTAAATAAGCTTAAAGGCTGGGTTTGTAAAAGAATGACAATCACTTGGACTTGGCCTATTACAGGTACCTGTCATCTGTAAAAGTCAGTGGGATTTTTTTGTGGGTTTGTGGGGGGGGGGGGTGGAGGAGAAGGAAGAGAAAACAAAATATCTCTGTGGAAATGATCTCAAAACGCTTAAATTAGCATTTGTTTTTTAATTGACACTGCATTGGTTACCAGCTGTTTCTTGAGAGCTTGTGCAGTTTAGTATTGGAGTTAATTCTTGGAGGGATTTAGGTTAAAATGCTAACTTTCAGGAGCCTTGAGCTCTGGTTTGTGAAATAGTTCCATTGTGTTCCAGTTACACCTTTTGTCATTGCAGATCTACAATGAGGAGATTCTGGATCTATTGTATCCATCTCGGGAGAAATCCCAGATCCACATTAGAGAAGATCCCAAAGAAGGAATAAAGGTATGTAGCAGTGATCCTACTAAGCCTACCATTGCTAGAATGCAGTTACCCCTTTGCAAGAACATACATTATCAGGATGAATTTTTTTCCAAAAAACAAGTTGTGTAATATTCCTTTTACAGTTTAAGGTGTGTTTTGATACAACTGTTCCTATTTCCTTGGTTCTGCCTTTCTGATTTGACTTGCCATTCAAACTGATCTGAGGACAGCAGTATGAGATGGCCAAGAGCTGCCATTCTGTTTTACTATGAGGAGGCAACTGATTTCTTGGTGACTTCCCATAGAAGCACACTAGAGATCAGGTAACCTACATTTGAGGGATTATGGGTGCAAACTTGTATCCTGGTCCTTTCTGGTAGGGTAGATTAGTGTTTCTGCCACGCTGTACTTCCCTGATTCTATAACAGTATGCCTTTTTTTTAATTCCTCATTGTAAATCCTGTTATGTCAATCTCTCAGATTGTAGGTCTAATTGAAAAGACAGTAACTTCTGCGATGGAAATGGTGAATTGCCTGGAACAAGGGAATTCTACGAGGACAGTCGCTGCAACAGCTATGAACTCCCAGTCATCCCGATCACATGCCATCTTCACAGTCACCATTGAGCAAAGAAAGAAAAGTGACAAGTAAATAGTTTATGTGCAAGTGCTAGATCTTAGTGTGAGTGCTGATCTTTTTCATGCCCTAGTGCATTGTGTTCTGTGTTTTAATTTTTTTTTTTTAAATCAGTTGCATGGTATTTCCATCCTGGTTTCTGTCAATCTTCAGGAAAAAAAAGCACTGTTGA